>NC_134483.1:494010588-494250588 GCF_040206685.1 Ascaphus truei | reverse complement strand
CTCGTTCGAGACGAAACGCGTAGAGATTGCTGTGGAGCCTACTGTCCAGTTTGTATATTTTTACTGACACTCATTTGCTGCGCATCCAGCATTTTTACCAGCCCTCCAGACTTTTACGTCCCTGTTTATACTGTGAACTTTCTCGGCTGAAACCTCACTGACATCATCGAGCTCACGCGAGATTTGGTTCAGTGTATGCTCTGTGTAACGCCGGAGTAAGGAGAAGGCGGCGTCCCTTGTGGTTTTCGGTCCCTGCCGGGACACAGAGGGGCTATTGTGGCAGGACATACCGCGGACATCACACCGAAGTCCTTCTCATTGGGTTCCTGCGTCTGAACGGGCTGAGTTGTACTCAAAAATGCTTTTCATTCAGCTTTGTTTGTGAGTGTGTACTTTTATCCCTTATTCCATAAATTTACTGTTATACTATTTTACGCTATGAGTGCGCCTGTTTTTTCTGTGTTTTTGTAGATATCTTCAAGGAAGTGGTGTTCCCTTCATTCGGGCTGCAGAGACTCTTTTGGATAGCAATTGGAATATTTTGGGATTTGTATATTTTTTATAAATATATATTATTCTGGACATTTTCTTTTTTGGTGTATTTTATATGCATTTAATTGTTTTATTAAATTAGATTTTATTTTTTTCTATCCACTGTGCATAGCATAGGTTTTTATATTTATATCTTTATTTGTATAGAGGTATTGTATAGTGTTAGGTTGGCGCCAATTTTTTCTTTTGTTGTGATTATATATATATATATATATATATTTTTGTGGTTAGCAGGGATGGGTGCAGTGTGTAATCGCCCCAACAGTGGTTGTTTATGGGTTGCGGGTGGATCGCTGGAGGGCTTAACAACTTCATGACCGTTGCGGTATTAACCGCTATGGTAATGAAGCGGTTCAGTTGACCCGCAATCCCCCCCCCAGAAGCCATAAACACCCCCCAATTTCAAAATACCCCCTTAATCCACTGCCGCTCCCCACCCAAAGCATGGTAATGGATGGTTAACCCCTTCATTGCCCTAGCGGTTAACCGCTAAGGTAATGAATTGGGCTGTTAATGCATTATTCCTGCTTCGGATGCATGGGGGGGGGCTTCGGTGCTGGTATTACTGGGTATCAACTCTGGAGCCCCCCTGCATCAATCCGAGGCAGGAAAAGAGCCTGTTTTTTTTATATGTCCCGTCTCGCAGCTCAGCACCAGCTTTTTGCCAACTTTTGTTGGCGGAGCGATTTGGAGAAAATCTCTCCATTTTATAGCGCCGATCCGCGCCGAGATGCTGATCGGGGCTACTAGAATACTGCGGGTTTAAAACTGGCGAGATATGGCTTCTCGCCACCCGCGCGGCGAGTTTTTTTTTTCCGGAAACAAAAACTGGCGGATTTTCTTTATTTCGCCAGTTTTTCGCCATTTACTGAATTGCTGTAGGCATATTTGCCAAAAAACTGGCGAGATAGGGCTTCTCGCAGGTCTCTGCATAGGCCCCGGTATTACATAGAAAATAAAAATCGATTAAAAATGCCAAAAAAAAACAATTGATTGGCATGGTGGCACACCCATGCCCTGTGGGCATGAGCTGCCACTATGCCAGGCAACATGCATCCTGACAATCTTAAAAACAAGCCTCTAATAAAAAACATATTCAATGTAAATTTTAAAAAAGGTCAAAAAAACAATTGATTGGCATGGTGTCACACCCATGCCCTGTGGGCATGAGCTGCCACTATGCCAGGCAACATGCATCCTGACAATCTTAAAAACAAGCCTCTAATAAAAAACATATTCAATGTAAATCTTAAAAAAGGCCAAAAAAACAATTGATTGGCATGGTGTCAATCCCATGCCCCGTGTGCATGAGCTGCCACCATATCAGTCAATATACAACCTGCCAATCATCAAAACAAGCCTAAAACATCTTCAAGGGAGATATGTCACATCCTTACAACAAAATGGCTGCCATCACATGGTACTTCAACCAATCAGATTGTGTACATCCCCAATCCGAAGGTTGAAGATGTGGCTTCTTCCATTTAAAAAAAAAAAGGATGTGACATCATCTTAAAGGGATGATGACGCATCCTTTAAAAAATGGCTGCCGTCACGTGGTACTTCAACCAATTGGATTGTGAGATATACCACATGGTACACCCCAAATCCGATTTATCCCATGTGAGTATATCACCCAATCCGATTGGCTGTAGTAGTATGTGATGGCAGCCAATTTGAAGTGAAACTTCTTTGCTGGCACCTACAGGATTTTGATAGGAAAAATCCCTTGTGTTGTAACAAAATTCCATGACGGAAGGGACATCACGATACTACGGTGCGCACGCCACATCCGCGCATGCACAGATCTCAAAGCGCTTCCCACACACTAGCAGCCTGCACTGGGCGTGTGCCCGTGCTCGCGCCACTCCCGCTCATGCGCAGACCTCAAAGCGCTTTCCTCACTTACAGTGCACACGGAGCTTGGAGTCAGCGATGCAGTGCCCGGGCTCACCGCACATGCGCAATGGCGGCCGGGCTTGCCGCACATGAGCAGTAATGGTGCGGCCGGTGGTGTGCACAAGCGACACGTGTGTACAGTATGTGCAGGCGCATCAAATGCTGTGCGCAGGTGCGGCCTTTTTCGTGCATGTGCACAGACCTGGTCAGCGCTATGTGCAGCCAGCATGGCGAGCAAGCGCATGTGTGGTTCTCCCCGCACATGCAGGTCTGCCCAAAACCGCGCGAATGTACAGGACCCCAGAAGTCAGCCGCATGTTCCATAATCTGCCGCCTGGACCCTTTCAATGTCTGGCCCCCACCGAACTCTCTGCTGCAGAAGTGGGTCCCTCTATACAATCACCCACACACCCAGTTACCCAAATACCCAATAACCCACCCACACAGTCAGCCACCCACACAGTCAGTCAGTCACCCAACCATACAGTCAGTCACCCACACAGTCACCCACCCAGGCCAATAAGTCACCCACCCAGGTCAGTCAGACATCCACAGAAAGCTACCCACAGAGTCACCCACGTGCAGTCACCCACATGCACAGTCACCCACGTGCACAGTCACCCACGTGCACAGTCACCCACGTGCACAGTCACCAACGTGCAGTCAGCCACGTGCACAGTCACCCACGTGCACAGTCACCCACACGCACAGTCACCCACATGCACAGTCACGCACAGTCATGCACACACAGTCACACGCACACAGTCATGCACACAGTCACCCACCCAGGCCAATCTGTCACCCACCCAGGTCAGTCAGACATTCACAGAAAGCTACCCATGCACACACAGTCTCACACACACACACACACACACACACACACACACACACACACACACACACACACACACACACACACACACACACACACACACACACACAAAAGGAATCACTCCCACATACAGTCACACCCCCACAGCCACACACACACACACACACACACACACACACACACACACACACACACACACACACACACACACACACACACACACACACACACACACACACACACACACACACACACACACACACACAGCCAAAACAGGGGTGTGTGCAGAGCACACGCGCTCTAAATGTAAATTCTTTGTGTTTTGTCACTGAAATTGTGTTTTTATTTTTAATAAAAAACAGTACCATCACAAATACATTGTTCTGTGACAAAACAGTGTCAAAAGACAAATATTTAACTCAATTAAAATGTGTGTGCTTGGCACACACACACTTTTTTTTTCAAAGGATGTGACATTATCTTAAAGGGATGATGTCATATCATATAGAAAAATGGCTGCCATCACATGGTACTTTAACCAATTGGATTTGGAGATATACCATGTGAGTTTATCTCCCAATCCGATTGGGTGAAATACGATGTGATGGCAGCCATTTACTTTTTGGTGACGTCATCTTAAAGGGAGGGAAGCAGAGACTTCCTGATTGGCTTGCTTCCCTCCCTTTTGAAGACGTTATAATGGGGTCACAACTTTTCCCTCAGAATAATATCTCACAATAAGAATATACTCACATTGACTGACAGGCGCATATTATGATGTTATATCTGTAGAAATGGCCTTACATCCTTCTCAAAAAGATTTCTTAAGTACAATTATGAAAAGGGAGTCGAGAGTTGTATAAAGCAATATCTATGATTTATTGTATACAACAATAATAATGAATAAAAGATGATACAATCTGTTACACAAAGCAGAGTACAATTACAAAAATGCTTGCTTATACATACCACCAAAATAGTTTATACCAAGATCAGTCCCATCTCTCTCTCTCGCCCGCTCTGTCCTCCTGCCTGTCATAATGCAAAGCTTATATTTTGTCTGTCTACGTCACATTTCTGTAGTCAGAACACATACTAACTTCTATCTTGCAAAACTATTTCTACACAGCAACTAGGCCTATGCCTCATCTCAGCAAATAGACACCTGTTTGCCTAGTTTCTGTTCCCTAAATTTCTTCCTGTTACTACCTAAAATAAATCAGTCAGTTAGTGAGTCAGATGTCACAATCTCAGGGGATGATGTAGCTTGATGAACAAGCAAAACTAGTAGGGTTCATATGGTAGTATTATACTTTTTGAAGTCAGAGGACTGCAAGGATTGTAAGCTGTTTTTTGCTGGCACATGGCCAGAGATGACGCGATAGACGTCAGATGCAAGACGTCAGTTTTGGGAGCAAGAACCCGGAAGTAACTGAGTGATCACCGCGCGGGGAGCACTGCTATTGCGGGCAACGGCAGAGTTCCTGAGATGCAGATCCTACACCGGAAACCCCTGACGAGCGACCAACCCGGAGGGACAACAGGACATCATAACAGACACTCACAAGAACGGTATCCATGTGTTGTGTGTCACGGATATGTCATTTATGAACTAGAGTCCCTACCCGTGTACTCCGCTGACCCTGCACTTCAATTTCCTTACTTGTAAGTAAGAATAAGAGGCCTGTGGCCCAATACATATATCTTTTAATCTTACTTAAAGAGGTCTGTGTTATTCTTCTTTTCGTTTGCATACAGGTGAATTTAAACATGGCCGCCGGGATACGGTCACCCCATAACGGGACCTGTAACTCAGAAAACAGGGCGTCCCGGACCTTAAATCAATGCTTTTCAGCTCCGGAGACCCCCTACTACAATACTGTATTATTAAAATAAAAGCCCAGCGATCGCCAGTTAGAGACGCACAGGTAAAGTGACTGATTCAGTCTATCGTTTACTGCGTGTCTCCTACAGACAGGTACAACCCGGTAGGATTCACACAACGCGAGTCCCATTCAAACGCAGGGACCCCCGCTGTGTTAACCCGATGGGCCATTACAGCCTGCTGTGGACCATCGCGCTGAGTTTTCGGCGAATTGGCCTCACTTTTTCCCGTGATGTGGTAGAGAAAACGCAGCTACATGTGTATTTAATGTGAATGTTCAGGACTGGACTTTCCCCCTTTATCATGCACAGAGATTGCACTGTTTACGTGCTTATTTTATGTCAACTTGATTTTGTATTGTATTGTATGTCTTTATTTATATAGCGCCATTAATGTACATAGAGCTTCACAGTAGTAATACATGTGGTAATGAAATAAATAACAGATAATATAAATAACAGATCATGGGAATAAGTGCTTTAGACATAAAAGTAACATTAAGGAAGAGGAGTCCCTGCCCCGAGGAGCTTACAGTCTAATTGGTAGGTAGGGAGAACGTACAGAAACAGTAGGAGGGAGTTCTGGTACGTGCGTCTGCAGGGGGCCAAGCTTTATGTATCATGTGTTCAGGATATCCACAGTGCTATTCATATGCTTCTTTAAGCAAGTGTGTCTTAAGGTGGGTCTTAAAGGTGGATAGAGAGGGTGCTAGTCGGGTACTGAGGGGAAGGGCATTCCAGAGGTGTGGGGCAGACAGTGAAAAAGGTTTAAGGCGGGAGAGGGCTTTAGATATAAAGGGGGTAGAAAGAAAACATCCTTGAGAACAACGCAAGAGTCTGGATGGTGCATAATGAGAAATTAGGGCTGAGATGTAAGGAGGGGCAGAAGAGTGTAAAGCTGTAAAAGTGAGGAGAAGAATGGAGTGTGAGATGCGGGATTTGATAGTAAGCCAGGAGAGGGATTTCATGAGGGGAGATGCTGAGTCAGATCTAGGAAAGAGTAGAGTGATTCTGGCAGCAGCGTTTAGGATAGATTGTAGAGGAGACAGGTGAGAGGCAGGAAGGCCGGACAGCAGAAGGTTACAGTAATCAAGACGGGAGAGAATGAGGGCCTGAGTCAAAGTTTTAGCAGTCGAACAACAGAGGAAAGGGCGTATCTTTGTTATATTGCGGAGGAAAAAGCGACAGGTTTTAGATATGTTTTGAATGTGAGGGGCGAATGTGAGAGACGAGTCGAGTGTGACCCCTAGGCAGCGTGCTTGGGCTACTGGGTGAATGATCGTAGTTCCAACAGTAATGTGGAAGGAGGTAGTAGGGCCAGGTTTGGGAGGAAGTATGAGGAGATGTTTTAGCCATGTTGAGTTTAAGGTGGCAGAGGGCCATCCAGGATGATAAAGCAGAGAGACATTCCGAAACTTTGGTTTGTACAGTAGGTGTAAGGTCGGGTGTTGAAAAGTACATTTGTGTGTAGTCAGCATAGAGGTGATAATTAAACCCAAAATATGTTATTAGGTCACCTAGAGAGAGTGTGTACATAGAAAAGAGAAGAGGTCCTAGGACAGAGCCCTGGGGTACCCCCACAGAGAGATCAATAGAGGAGGAGGAGGTATTAGCAGAAGAGACACTGAAAGTACGATGGGAGAGGTAGGATGAGATCCAGGATAGAGCTTTGTTCCGAATACCAAGAGTATGGAGAATGTGAAGGAGAAGAGGGTGGTCCATGGTGTCAAATGCTGCATAGATGTCGAGTAATATGAGCAGAGTGTAATGACCTCTGTCTTTGGCAGCATGGTGGTCGTCAGTTATTTTAGTGAGGGCTGTTTCCGTGGAGTGAGCAGTGCGGAAGCCAGATTGTAGAGGGTCTAGGAGAGAACAGGTGTTGAGAAAATGGAGCAAGCGAGAGAATACAAGACGTTCAAGGAGTTTAGAGGCAAAAGGAAGGAGGGAGACAGGTCGATAGTTAGAAAGACAGGTAGGGTCAAGCTTGCTGTTTTTGAGTAATGTTGCATGTTTGAAGGAGGATGGAAAGGTTCCAGAGCAGAGGGAGGAGTTAAAAATGTGTGTGAGCATAGGGATTATAGTAGGAGCAAGAGGTTTTAGGAGATGGGAGGGAATGGGGTCAAGAGAGTAAGTGTTAGAGGGAGAAGAGGAGATCAACAGCGACACATCCTTCTCTGAGACAGTGGAAAAAGAGTCAAGGAAGGCAGGAGGAGAATTAGGAAGAGGTGTAGGATGGGAGGAAGAAACAGAGGGGATGTTCTGACATATGGATTCCACCTTTTCCTTAAAATAGTCAGCAAAGTCCTGAGCGGAGATGGAGGATGGAGAGGCAGCTGAGGGTGGTTTGAATAGAGTATCAAAGACAGAGAACAGTTGGTGTGGGTTAGACTTGTGCATGTTGATTAGTGAAGAAAAGTAGGCTTGTTTATTTTGCGAGAGGACAGAGTTGAAACAGGATAGCATAAATTTGTAGTGAAGGAAATCTGCGAGAGTGTGAGATTTCCTCCAGAGGTGTTCAGAGGAACGAGTGGAGGAACGCAGCATGCGCGTGTGGGAATTTATCGAGGGTCTAGGGTTAGAAGGGCGAGGGCAGCAGAGAGAAAGCGGGCATGTAGATCAAGAGAGGAGGATAAGGCAGAGTTGTAGTTCCTGACCAGGTTTTCAGGGTCTGTAGCAGAGCTGAGAGAGGAGAGGGAGGAGTGTAAAGTGGACTCAAAGTCAGGTAAGTGAATAGAGCGCAGGTTTCTGCAGAACCGGGGGGTAGATGGAGGGGAGAAGCGAGATAGAGAGAATGAGATGAGGTGATGGTCAGAGAGAGGAAAGGGGGAAATTAAGAAATCGGAGAGCGATAAGTTTTTAGTGAAAACCAGGTCTAAGTAGTGGCCATATGGAAAATAGCTGAAGCGCTCAAATGCAGGTATATCTCAAAATGATAATAAGCCAGACCACTGTACCAGGGTACTAACAATTGATATAGTACCTATTGTGTCATATAATGGGTACTATCCTCCTGAAGACAGGTGGTGTGTGGTGCAACCCACTCACCATATGTCTCATTGGCAGGTTCCCCTGAAAAATATGCAAATACTCACATCCTGGTAGGGCAGGCAGGCAAGCTGTGCAGCTACTCAATGCAATACAGGGAAAAGGGAGACCAAAAAGCGCACCAGCACAAACGGAGCAGGAAAAAACCAGAACAAAAAAATGATTAAAAGGGCACTTTAATGTGGCAAAAGACCCATCCAATGCATTTCGAACGTCACAGCGTTCTTTTTCAAGGATAAAACACAATGTGATAACATCCATTATATACCCTCTTACCTGTGGGCCATTTCGCGCCAAAAATCAGAACCTGATGACGTCATAACAGAGCGACTCAGTGCCGATCTAAGGGCAAAAGGAAGTACCAAAGGCAGTGTGGCCATTTTGGATGTGGGCAAACATAGGAACACAATAACAAAGCTTTATTGACCATTCCAGCAGAACAAAATACATTGCTGCTAACTGGACAAGCATATTTAAACGAAATAAAGCTATATTAAACTAAACTAATGCTTAATAAAGGGTACTATTATATCAAGGAAAAACATGAACAAGGTGGATTAAAAAACTAGCTGTGTTGCAACTAAGTTATATACAAAAAAAAGTTAAAAATAAAAACCTCTAGACATGATTAAAAAAATGTGCAAGAAAAGTAAATTTAAAGACATATTACACATACATACTGCATAACACAGATTGTGTACCTAAATCATAGGAACCAGGGAAATACAACCATTATAAAATATGAAGTATTATCCACAAGATACATCAAAGAACAATTTAAGCTTACATATTAGCATAATATTTGCATGATAAGGCATAGGTTCAAAGATTATAATGACAAGAATATAATGTCCAATATAATGACAATTGTCTTATTTAATCTGTATTACCAACTAATTACACCATAATACGTCTATCACAAAAATGTTTACAAAAAATGTGTTAGTTGCCAGTCAATGTTCAAGCCCATAGGGAAGCGCGTTTGGAGAGTGAAGATCCAATACGCCTCCCTACGGTCCAGAAGGTTGATATGATCACCTCCTCTAGATTTAGAAATAACTGATTCAATCCCCAAAAAGGAAAAATTATTAATTCCTCCCTGACCACATTCAGTGAAATGTTTTGAGACTGGATGATTAGTGTCTCTCAATTTTATGAGCCTTAAATGCTCTAACATCCTGACCTTAAGGGCTCTAGTCGTCCTCCCCACATACCTCTTGCCACAACCACATGTTATTAGATAAATCACAAATTGACTTTTACAATTTATAAAACTGTTAATCTTAAATTCCTTATTTGGTAATATATTCACACCATGTGGCGGTGGCAAGGCAAACTGGAAAAAACTTTTGGCAGGCTTCATGTGTTTACATGCACTACAAGAGCCACATTTGAAGGAACCCCTAGTGATAAAAGTTTTTTTGAGACCAGAAGATTTGAGTTCACTTGGTGAAACATGAGATCCAATTGTTCTCGCTCTACGATATACAAAAGTAGGACCAGAATCCACATATTTTTTAAGGACAGGGTCCATGGATAAGACATTCCAATGTTTTGAAATTATAGAGTTTACTTTTCCACTTTGTTTACTAAATTGTGAAATAAAAAGAGGACATTTGTTTTTTGATTCTGTCAGTCCATGTGAGTCCTGTTTAATACCAATTGTCTTAACATTGTTAACAAGGCGAGAATCTTCAATTGGATGTGTGGGCAACAATGATGCTCTCTCTGTATGTAATGCATTTTCAAATGCAATTGCTAAATGTGATTTGGGGTATCCCCTTTCCAAAAATCTCCTTGTAAGCTCCTCAGACTGAGAAAGGAAACCACTCATAGTGGAACAATTCCTTCTCAGTCTGAGGAACTGTCCCCTTGGTATGGCCTTTATGACATGGGATGGGTGGCAGCTGTCCGCCCTAAGAAAGGTGTTCCTGGCATTTTGCTTCCTATAAACATCCGTTTGGATTTTTTTGTCTATGTCTACAAATAATTGTAGATCCAGAAATTCAATGTGATGGAAATGAAAATTTAATGTAAATCTTAGATTATAAAGATTATTATTAAGATAAGATACAAAAGTGTGAAGTGTAGTGACATCCCCCCTCCAAATAATAAGTAGGTCGTCCACAAATCTTTTATAAAAAACAATATTGTGACGAAATAAATTAGTGCTCGAATAAATAAAAAGTGCTTCCCACCATCCCATAAATAAGTTCGCAAAAGAAGGAGCAAAACTTGTACCCATAGCAGTGCCAATAAGTTGCAAATAAAACTTACCATTAAATGTGAAAAAGTTGTGCGTGAGTAAAAAGTGTATAGCGTCCAAAATAAAAGCCGATTGAAAGATTGATATTTCTGGTATCTCAATAAATTGGCGGACCGCTGCCAAACCATGGTCATGTTGTATAACAGAATACAGAGAGGTAACATCAAGTGTTACCCACAGGTAATCATTACCCCATTTAACATTTTTGATCTGATCAAGAAGATCACCAGAGTCCCGTATAAATGAGGGCAATTTCCTAACAAATGGCTGAAGAAAACCATTAACATATCTTGACAGACCATCTCCCAAAGATCCAATACTAGAGACAATGGGACGACCTGGAGGGTCGACCAATGTCTTGTGGATCTTTGGGAGATGGTGGAAGATAGGAATAATGGGATGAGATGGAATAATGAATTTAACCTCGTCCTTCGACAGAACTTCCATAATAACACCTGAGTCAACCAGTTCTACAAGGAACTCCAAGAATTGCGGTGTGGGGTCGGCGGATAGTACACGATAGGACCGGCCATCATCCAGTTGGCGTAATGCCTCCCTGATGTAACCGTCTCTGCCCTGCACCACCACCGCACCCCCCTTGTCCGCACTCTTAATGACCAATGCAGAATTATTTTTCAAAGATTTTAAAGCTAAACGCTCACTTTGATTCAAATTGTCATGATCTATATAGGATAGGGAAAATCCCTGAGCTAGAAGACGAAGGTCTCTTATAACCAGATTTTCAAACATAGTCAGAAATTGACCCTTGACATGAGTGGGGTAGAACACAGAACTCCTTTTTAGGCCTGAATTCCATTCAGAAAATGTAGGAATATTAACATCATCAACCGTCTGTTCAGATAAAAGATCATTCATATCTTGCAGGGTACAAAAATCATTAAATGTATGTAAAACAATAGATACCGGAGGAACAGAGTCGGATGAGGGGACATCACTCTCGATAGCGTGTGATGGCCCCCCATCTAAATCCTCATCTCCGGTCGACCTAGTAACATTTGGAATAAAATTGTCAAAAAACTTTTTCAAGGATAATTTCCGAACAAACCTATACACATCAATAGTGGTTTCGAACAAATTAAAGTTCATTGAAGGTGAAAATTTTAGGCCTTTATCCAGTAGTGACAACTCTGTAGGAGAGAGAGCAGTTCCTGAAATATTTATAACATTAGATATATCATTCAAAACTTCTTCCTTTTGGAGGCGGACCTGTAGCCCCCTCCTCCTCCCCCCCCTCCTCCCTCTTCTGATTCTCTTGTGTCCTTTTGAAATAAAGGGAAAGATTTTGGTTGTTGCTGTTGCTGTCTCTGTTGATTAACATTTTGATAAGAAAAAGCATCCTGGGACCTAGGTGGTTGACCCCAAAAGGTGCGTCCACCCCTCCCTCGCCCCCTGGATGGAGCTCCACGACCACGATGATCATCATTCTCAAATGTATTGACAAAAGATACAGAATGAGAGGTAGAGGCAGTTTCTGCATCTGAAACATCAGATTCGCCACTCTGATAATCCACATTCTTAGATTTTAAAATGGACTTATTGGGAGTAGATTTAAACTGAATGAATGATTTATCTTTGTTATTTGATCTTTCCTGAATAGAATTTATCCTCTGCCAATGGTAAACCTGGTTCTTTTCATAGTCATATCTGTCCCGATCATATTTAATTTGTTTTTTAGACATAATACCACATTCCACATTTTTTACCGTTTTGGAGAGAATAACATCAAATTCCTTAAAGCCCTTTAAACCTTTGAAACTGCATAGGTTTTTTTGCAGTTCTGTGATTTGAATATCAAGCTGATCTTTCTCCTTCATTTTCTGAAACACTATTAACTCCATCAAACGAAAAGAGCAGTCATTGAGGGCTGTCACCCATCTATTTTCAAAATCCACATCCGGAAAACCAAAGGAGGGGGCTTTTTTAACCCTTAGTCCTCTTGGGATCCTTTTACATTTAGCATAGTTCTCCAGGCTTATAATGTCCCACCATAAGCGGTTCTTATGAATCAATAAACTTTCCAATTTTTGAAAGTGGATTTTGAGATCAGAGATGTCAGTGGTATCCAAATCCACAATGTTATCAAACACACGTAAAGCTTGTTTTTTTCTCTGTGTATCATCACAAGTGTTGAAAAAATAAGTATCCGAAATATCTTCTAATTCATCCATATTATCCCCTGGTTCCTCCATACCAATATAATGGAACACAAAGGGGGTACTGAAGCCACAAAAAAGTAACTATAAAAGTGTATAAAAAGCAAAAATATAAAAATTAGGGATCTTCCTTTTAAATTCAAAGATTAAGCTCCAAAAAACCTATGCATGTGCGGCTCCAACCTGTATATATTGCAATATGGAAAATAGCTGAAGCGCTCAAATGCAGGTATATCTCAAAATGATAATAAGCCAGACCACTGTACCAGGGTACTAACAATTGATATAGTACCTATTGTGTCATATAATGGGTACTATCCTCCTGAAGACAGGTGGTGTGTGGTGCAACCCACTCACCATATGTCTCATTGGCAGGTTCCCCTGAAAAATATGCAAATACTCACATCCTGGTAGGGCAGGCAGGCAAGCTGTGCAGCTACTCAATGCAATACAGGGAAAAGGGAGACCAAAAAGCGCACCAGCACAAACGGAGCAGGAAAAAACCAGAACAAAAAAATGATTAAAAGGGCACTTTAATGTGGCAAAAGACCCATCCAATGCATTTCGAACGTCACAGCGTTCTTTTTCAAGGATAAAACACAATGTGATAACATCCATTATATACCCTCTTACCTGTGGGCCATTTCGCGCCAAAAATCAGAACCTGATGACGTCATAACAGAGCGACTCAGTGCCGATCTAAGGGCAAAAGGAAGTACCAAAGGCAGTGTGGCCATTTTGGATGTGGGCAAACATAGGAACACAATAACACAGCTTATCTTGTGGATAATACTTCATATTTTATAATGGTTGTATTTCCCTGGTTCCTATGATTTAGGTACACAATCTGTGTTATGCAGTATGTATGTGTAATATGTCTTTAAATTTACTTTTCTTGCACATTTTTTTAATCATGTCTAGAGGTTTTTATTTTTAACTTTTTTTTGTATATAACTTAGTTGCAACACAGCTAGTTTTTTAATCCACCTTGTTCATGTTTTTCCTTGATATAATAGTACCCTTTATTAAGCATTAGTTTAGTTTAATATAGCTTTATTTCGTTTAAATATGCTTGTCCAGTTAGCAGCAATGTATTTTGTTCTGCTGGAATGGTCAATAAAGCTTTGTTATTGTGTTCCTAAGTAGTGGCCATCCTTGTGGGTACTGGCTGCAGTCCACTGTTGAAGGCCAAAAGAAGAGGATAGAGAAAGAAAGCGGGAAGCCCAAGGGAGAGAGGGGTCATCAATGTGGCAATTGAAGTCCCCAAGGAGAAGAACAGGGGAGTCTGAGGAGAGAAAGAAAGAGAGCCAGGATTCAAAGTGAGAGAAAAAGGCAGAAGGGGAATGAGTAGAGGTAGGTGGGCGATAGATGAAAGCCACATGGACAGGGAGAGGAGAGAAGATCTGGATAGTGTGAGTCTCAAAGGAGGGAAAAGCAAGAGATGGAGGAATAGGAAGGGTTCGGTAACGGCAGAGAGAGGAGAGCAGGAGCCTCACGCCTCCACCCCTGCCATCAGTGCGCGGAGTGTGGGAGAAAGAAAGGCCACCATAACAGAGGGCAGCTTTCAGAGCAGAGTCAGACTGAGTGAGCCAGGTCTCAGTTATAGCAAATAGGAGCAGAGAGTGAGAGAGAAAGAAGTCATGTACAGAGAGGAACTTGTTAGAAAGGGAGCGAGCATTCCACAGGGCACAGGAGAAAGGGAGAGAGGAGGGAGGGAGGCAGGGGATGGGTATGAGGTTGGAGGGGTTGACACCAGAAGGAGTAGAGGTTGCAATTGGCAGGCAAGGTCGAGCGCATGTAGGAATAAGGCAGGGACCAGGATTGGGAGAGATATCCTCAGAAGCAAGGAGGAGAAGCATGGATAGAAAGAGGATGTGTGAGGATGATTTGTAGGGGTGTTTTTTAGTGCAGGGGATATAGCTGTGTGGTGTCAGAGGATGCAGGTAAGAAAGGAGTTCATGTGAACAGAGAAGTGGTGAAGGAAGGATAGATGGAGATATAGGAATAGAGTTAGAGGCATACTGAGGCTGGTAGAAAGAAGTGCATAATTTGAGAAGAAGTGAAGTCAAAGCACAGATTTGGACTATTATGGCTACCACACAACCTCACTCAGGTGTATTTCATTATCTGTGCACTTCCTTGTCTTTGTCAACGGACCCTCAATACTCTTAGATGACACGTCACACCTTTTGTGACTTTCTGGTCTGCTGAACAATAGTTTTAGATGATATTTGGCATTGCAAATTTCAGCATCAAAAATATTTCTTATTTATTTGACAAGGACAGAAGGTCATCCATAATACAACATATACCCCTGGGAACTGCTTCATCGTTTTTAGTTTAAAAATACCCTCTTGACATGTTCACTTCATCCACAACATATCCTATACAGGTTGGAGTAGAAATGCTTCCTAGAATTGATGCTAAACCCGAAACAACTTTGACAATATACACTATAAATAAGATGTGAGTGATTTATGTGAATTAAAATAATTCCGAACAAAAATATTTATTCACGTTTTTAGACTGATTTATTAATTATTGGTTTTAAGCTAATTAAATCTGGATATCGACTCATTGGGGAGGTTCCTATCAAAGTAAACACATTAATTACAGTAATTCTGTTTTGAAATTCATAATCCTTTTATCTAGGGCAATATTTAAATTAATATATTTTAACAATGCAGTAAGCAGTATTACTGATTTACCCAAACACAATTCCATTGTTCACGTCTGGAATAACCTTACGATTTTATTTGATGAACAAATGTGATATCAAAATGCTTTAGATAGGGGGAGAAGGAGGCTCGCATAAAAGTGGTCAGCCTAAAGATGGAAGAGCTGTCTAGATTACACCACAGAGAGGGACAATCTTCGGTCCTAGTTAAATTAAATGAGGTCAAAACTGAGCTGAATCTCCTCCTTACTGCCAATGCAGAAAAAAACTCAACTTTACTAAGGCTACATTTTTTGAGAAATCAAATGAACCTGACACAATGTTGGCTGTTAGACTTAGATCCACCTGGCCGAGTCACAACATCCATGCGATTAGACAGAATCGGGAAATCTCTCCACTAGTCCGACCTTAATAATTAAGGAATTTCAGGGATTCTATTCCAAATTATATGACGGTAACAAGGTCAAACAGGGTAGACATTTGGTATACCAGATGTCGGATTTTCTGCACTCCCCTAATCTCCATGCAATTGCCCCAGACGATAAAATCAAACTAGCCCAAAATTTCACATTGAAGGAAGTTTTTCAGGTAATCAAACATCTTAATCCAGCTAAAGCTCCGGGCCCCAATGGTTTCTTGAACCTATACTATAAAAAACTCAACAACAAAAAACAAAGAAGCCCAAAGCTACATCCAATATGACAAAAATACACAGTGAAAAACCTACATATCTCTTGAAAAAGGGTAATTTAGTTAAACCCTTTGGCCAAAGCGTTATAAGCCTGCTAGCCACATCAAGGCATGACCATTATCAGGTCCTAAGACTAACTGATTAAAATTCTTATTTACCTCTATAATTAGAGGAAGAATGATCGCATTGGATCTGTCACAATCAGCTGCATGCAAGACCTGCTCACTTGAAAGTGGGGAGGGGCGAGCTTAAACCCTGGGAGGGAGGGGCCACTGACCTCCAAAACAGCTGAGACCAGCTGGACAAAGTTAATAAACACACAGATACCCAGCAAGCTCTAAGGAACCTCCAATATTACCCCATAAGATATATATGTATATGTGTCAATTGGAGTGCTAGTTGGCGTGGCTAAATGTATACAACAAAAAACAAAGAAGCCCAAAGCTACATCCAATATGACAACAATTCACAGTGAAATTCCTGTATATCTCCTGAAAAAGGGTTATTTAGTTAAACCCTTTGGCCAAAGCGTTATAAGCCTGCTAGCCACACCATGGCATGACCATTAGCAGGCCCTAACACAAACTGATTAAAATTCTTATTTACCTCTATAATTAGAGGAAGAATGATCACATTGGATCTGTCACAACCAGCTGCATGCAAGACCTGCTCACTTGGAAAGTGGGGAGGGGCGAGCTTAAACCCTGGGAGGGAGACGCCACTGACCTCCAAAACAGCTGAGACCAGCTGGACAAAGTTAATAAACACACAGATACCCAGCAAGCTCTAAGGAACTCAAAAAATGACCCCATAATATAAATATATGTATATAAGTGTCAATTG
Source organism: Ascaphus truei (assembly GCF_040206685.1). Classification (NCBI taxonomy): domain Eukaryota; kingdom Metazoa; phylum Chordata; class Amphibia; order Anura; family Ascaphidae; genus Ascaphus; species Ascaphus truei. Next base: position 494,233,725 of record NC_134483.1, on the reverse strand, counting down.
GAGTACTAGTAGGCATGGCTAAATTTATACAACAAAAACAAAGAAGCCCAAAGCTACATCCAATATGACAACAATTCACAGTGAAATACCTACATATCTCTTGAAAAAGGGTCATTTAGTTAAACCCTTTGGCCAAAGCGTTATAAGCCTGCTAGCCACATCAAGGCATGACCATTATCAGGTCCTAACACTAAATGATTAAAATTCTTATTTACCTCTAAAATTAGAGGAAGAATTATCACATTGGATCTGTCACACCAGCTGCATGCAAGACCTGCTCATATTCTTGACCCAGCCTTATTGGTAATGTTTAATTCTACAGTACACTCACAGACTCCCAATTTTCCAGAAGCATGGTCCAAGCATCTATAGCATTAATCCATAAGGAGGGAAAGGATCCCACGGACTGTAAAAACTACAGAACAATTTCACAAATAAATTCAGATTTAAAAATAGTCTCTAAAATATTGTTCAATATATTAAATGAAATCCTCCCTTCACTGGTCCATCCGGACCAGGTGGGTTTTTTCCCTGGGAGACAAGCAGCAGACAACACCAGACATATTATTAAAAAAAAAGTATGTGTCTTTAGGTAGCACTCCACATTAGTGTTAAACAAACCAATAATGTGAATTGGTGCACAGAAGGTGAATATAGATATATACAGTCATGTGAAAAAGAATGTTCACCCTCTGAATTCCATGGTTTTACATATCAGGACATAATAACAATCATCTGTTCCTTAGCAGGTCTACAAATTAGATAAATACAACCTCAGATGAACAACAACACATGACATATTACACCGTGTCATGATTTATTTAACAAAAATAAAGCCAAAATGGCTATGTGTGAAAAACGAAGTACACCATTACTGTTTCCGTAGGAATTAAGATGCTAAGTAGCAGACAGGTGCTGCTAATCAAATGCCCTTGATTAATTGATCATCAGCAAGTGTGATCACCTCTATAAAAGCCAAAGTTTTAGCAGTTTTCTGGTCTGGAGCATTCAGGTGTGTGTTAACACAATGCCAAGGAGGAAAGACATCAGCAATGATCTTAGAGAAGCAATTGTTGCTGCCCATCAATATGGGAAGGGTTATAAGGCCGTTTACAAACAATTTAAAGTCCATCATTCTACAGTGAGAAAGATTATTCAAAAGTGGAAAACATTCAAGACAGTTGCCAATCTTCCCAGGAGTGGACATCCCAGCAAATTCACCCCAAGGTCAGACCGTGCAATGCTCAGAGAAATTGCAAAAAAAAACCAAGAGCTACATCTCAGACTCTACAGGCCTCAGTTAGCATGTTAAATGTTAAAGTTCATGACAGTACAATTAGAAAAAGACTGACCAAGTATGGTTTGTTTGGAAGGGTTGCCAGGAGAAAGCCTCTTCTCTCTAAAAAGAACATGGCAGCACAGCTTAGGTTTGCAAAGTTGCATCTGAACAAGCCACAAGACTTCTGGAACAATGTCCTTTGGACAAACGAGACCAAAGTGGAGATGTTTGGCCATAATGCATAGCGCCAGCGAAAACCAAACACAGCATATCAGCACAAACGCCTCATACCAACTGTCAAGCACGGTGGTGGAGGGGTGATGATTTGGGCTTGTTTTTGCAGCCACAGGACCTGGGAACCTTGCAGTCATTGAGTCGACCATGAACTCCTCTGTATACCAAAGTATTCTAGAGTCAAATGTGAGGCCATCTGTCTGACAGCTAAAGCTTCGTCGAAATTGGGTCATGCAACAGGACAATGATCCCAAGGGGAAAACAATAAAAACACAAAGGGGGAGAAAACAAAATATACGTACAATACACGTAATGGATGGGGGTAATAAAATAATAGGGGGGCAACGTTAACATTTCGGGGCCACAGACGCCCCTTCTTTAAGCCCGTTCCCACAGATGTAATATATCTGTGGTACTTCCCTAATTACCCCACCTCCACTCAAATATATCTCAATGGAAACAGCCCAGGAAGAGCACAATATGCTAATACAAAAGAAAAGATGGTTCTAAGCACCTAAAGCTAGCCCTTTCTGAGGTATCACTGGCAAACCACCTATTAGCATAAACCAAACTATAGCTAGTGAAAGCCCAAGCATCAGACAGCTAGAGGTAGACAAAATGAAGAAAAACTGTAGTATACAAATCCTCTGCTGTAATAGGCATCAGTGTGTCTCCTGGGGTGGTCTGCAACAGTCCCTGGCTAAGATCAAAGTGTGGGCACAGGGATTCTTTGGTTTGGACCTCTCTCTAGAAACCTGACTGTTTCTACTTAACAAACCATGCCATCTTCTCACGAGGCACAAGAACAAATTATTGTACCATATGTCCTCAGCCGCTAGATGTGAACTGGCGATAGTTTGGAAGCAGCCAATAATCCCATCAAACTCCAAAATCAAAAATAAAGTTTGGCAAGTCTGCTGCGTGGAGAAGTTAGTCAGTCTTAATAACAACACCTGCTCAGAGTTTCAGAAGGTCTGGTTGCCTTGGATTCTGGATGCCGGCCACCCAGGAGTAGACTCCCACTAAATTCTGCGGTGAAATGGAGATCGTGGCAGCCATACCCTTCTAATGTATCTCTCCTTCCAAAAAAAAGCTTAGATCAAATATGTCCTCTAGCTCTAGGCCCTGGGGGGTACCTCCCCTCCCCCACCAGGGTGTATGGAATTGGAAAGGGTAGGGACATATTATCTAAATCCATGGATGTTAATTTTCCTCCCACCAGACTGTATTCTGCTCTTCCTCTGTTACATGAATATTTGTGATGAGGTATTTTGCTCTGTAAGAATGTACCTGGATCTGTTCCCCCTCGTTTTATCTTCTGTACCCCTCTCTTTTGATTTATCCCATTCCTCCCCTCCCTTGAAAAACTTCAATAAAATCTGAGTTAAAAAACAAAACAAAAAACAAATGCTTTAGATGTATGAGTTAGTACAACTGAATGAAAATAATATCTACTATACATCAAAAGTAATACAAGACAAATATATAATTAAGACATTATTGGGACTTGATGTGTCCACAAAGCTGACATTAGCAGCTGACTCGTTGATTAACTCAGTAACTACACCATATAAGTCAGAAAATATCAACTAAGAAATAGAGAGCAAATATAGCTATCAAAATTAAAAATATATGTAACTGTGTTTTTCCCACCCGGTGGGAGATTTGGCCATTACTCGTCGTGTGGTGCATGATACCAGCTGGTAACAGGAGGGCTGAGTCGTACGCCGATGGTAGTGGGGACACAGGACTAGGCTTCTGGGGTTCATACCCCACATATCTCTTTAGCAGTGCAGCACCTCCATCTGCCGTAGGCTCCAGGAGCTGAAGGTGATCTCCCACAGTAGAACTTATTACCTCACCCCCAATAAGGTCCCGCACAAGGCAGGAGGTATAACAACAGGAACAGGTTTATTACTCTTCTGTACAGTTACAGGAACAAGGCAGGTTCTGTCCGATGCAGTTCTCTCAGCTATTCACTCAAGGATAGCCCTGGACCGTCACTACAGGCCAAGGGCACCCACTGCCATCCTAGCTCTTCCCCACCTCTCTAACAGAGGTATGGTCCACACTCACTTTCCCCCGGAAGGAAGAGGACTGTAGAAGGCCCAATCTCAGCCTTTCAACTGTGCGACCTGCCCTCCTCAATGGGGAATGACACACTAAAAAATGCCTGATGTCACCGCCTCCCACCGTCACTCAAATGCAGCTCCTTGGAGGGGAAAAACCCCATAGCAACTTCTGGCAACCTGATTATACCAGGGTTTACTGCCAGCCCAAGGGCAGAATAGTAGCTATCAGGTGACCTGGCTACATATATATATAAATTACACTTACTGTAAATAGACATATACTGCATGTGTTAAAAAACAATGCAAATACTTTTCTTAGTGTCCTTAGTGGAACTGCATTTAAGTGACTAGTTTTCACTACGAAGATTGATAGTTAAACATACTGAATATCTCACAGCTATTTTAGATCATTGTCACGGGAGACCAGAACTTTGAACACCAAAATTACCTGGATCCTTTGATTGAGCAAAGCAAGAGATAAAATAAATTGACATTTATTTACAAAATGAACATACACAGCTTGATTTACGAAATAATACGAATTAATACTTACTGAGACGGGGCAAAACGAAATAAAATGTTCCTGGAACGAAATTTCCATAAACAAAGTCTCTTGGCACCAATTACCAGGAGCGGGGTTGGTGCGCAAACAGAGCCGCAAAATAGTCTTTGGCTTGTGGCGCCGCTCACAACCACTTTTTCTCCGCCGAAGGTACTCCGTTCGTTTTTCCGCTGTAGGATTGGTTCTGGATTCCCTAGTTCTTACGAACTATCGACTTAGGTTACGATGTGATAAAGTTTAGAATCCATCTCAGATTAATCTAACTCCCGATCGGCTGCAGGGTCATTTAAAAACACCAAACACTATCTGTGCACTCTGCGGCCAATCGCTGCGTGGGAACCAAACTTCCAACCTATGGCAAGGTTGCCAGTACTTCATGGAACTGGACAAAGGGGCTTCATGGTATGCCACGGACATGCGCGGACTTCGCACCTGTCCCGCTTAGCATACCTAACCAAGCCCACTTCCACGGCGACATCTTATCTCCCTCCCCCCAGACATCTGGACATCTGCTAGGGAAAATCTGTTTACATCTCCCCTTCCCCACTTAGCACTTTAACGTGTCAGTTCTTTTGTTAAATCCGAACTTGGTCAGACATTCTGGGACCATCCCCGCAGGATGCTTTAGAAGTTCGGGTTAAATTATGTATGACTCACTTGCAGGAATGTCCTGCCATATACCTTTTGATCACTGTACTTGTGAATCAAGTGTTTACACTGCTCCGCCTGCTTGAAGGAAAACTCCCTTGCTCTTATAATATTAATACACTTAAAAGAGGGGGACTTTCATTCATGCCTTTTCATTAAAGTTTATAAAAAGTAAAATATAACTGTTTTAATGATGTACCCCCAGCCGCACGCACAGCAAAATTGAAAGCGCTAGGACGTTCCTAGCCAAAGTTAGCTTACCGTTTATGTGCTATGTGCGAGGCTTCTGGCATTTAAAACCTTTTTTCCTTTCTGCGGTCTGCGGGGAAACACTGTTGCAATACCCATAGTTGATACATAACTGTTGCAATTCTTATACAGTTTCATTCCTGGTATTGATGTGGTCCCCTTATACCTAGCGGGTCACACACAGACAATTATAATACATTTACAGGGTTGCAGCCATTACTGGACTGCAGAGCTGACACTCTACATTTTCCCAATATGACTCAGGGGCACCCAGCCGAGCATAATACCTTTATTTACTGGCCTGGGTACCCCCTCACAATCATGTCCACCAAGTTCTTCTGAAGCCAAAGTCAGCTGTATGAGGAACAAAAGCTGCTAGATACTCCCTCCCAGGGCCGCCAAGAGGGGGGGGCCAGGGCTGGGTGTGGCCCAGTTGGCCGGTGCTGCAAATTTCCCCCAACCTCTGGGCAGGCCCTGCTGCTGGCGCTGGCTGGCCGCCCCCCCCCCCCCCCCAGCCAGCAGACACCCGCAGACACCGGTCCTGGCCTGACCCAAGGTAAGTCTGTATTTTTATATGTATTGGGGGGCTTGGGGGTATTGTTATATGTATTGGGGGGCTTGGGGGAATTTTTATATGTAATGGGGGGCTTGGGGGAATTTTTATATGTATTGGGGAGGGTTGTTTTTTTATGATGTGTATATATATATATATCTCAAATGAAAAGATCACTTGTGAGGACATTCACATGTCTTAGGCAGGTCTGCACTCTGTCATGCTGTTCTGCCCGCAGACCAGATTAACCCCCTATACTGAGGTGGAGAGTGAGTAACCACATACACGCAGAGGAGGGAGCATGCCTGGAGTGTGGATTGGGTTGTGTGGGCTTGGCCAGGGGTACCAGGGTAGATAGGGTACTTGCCATATCTGGGTGTAGAGAAGATGCCATAGTAGGTTCCAAAGCCAAGGGTCAAGGGTAACGGAGGTCCGGGTAGTAGGGGTCCAAGTGCCGTGTTCAAGGGGTACGAGAGGAAAGCGTAGTCGAGTGGAAGCCGAGGTCGGGGAGCCGGACCGATAGGGTAGGTAGACGAGCCGGATCGATAACGAAGCTGGAACACAGAGAGAGAGCAAGGCACAGTATCCAACAGCACTAGGTAAACAAACTCTGCAGAGCGCTGTTGGAGAGGAATCACAGGGGTAATAAAGTGAGGAGGACCAATGAGAGGAGCGTGCAGGGCAGAGGCAAGCCCAGGAACCCTTTGTGATAGGGCAGGGGTTAATGTCCGAGTTTGTTGCAGGTGCACATTATGCGGGCGTTAGACTGGGAGCTGAGACGGCCGGAGGGTGGAGCTACACTGCTTATGCAGTGAATAAATTAATTAGTGTGGTGCGCCCCCTGTAAGGGAAGCGGGCGCGCGTCCGGCAGAGACATTGGCGGCGTGTGGGAGAGCCGCGGGGGGGCGGAGGGCCAGACCGCGATGCAGAGCGGGGGCGGAGGAGACCGCAGCCAGCGGGAGAGGTAGGGAAGGGCCCAGACTCCTTACAGTACCCCCCCCCCTCGAGGATCGGACTCAGGACGATCCATCCAAGGCTTGTGGGGAAACTTGCGATGAAAGCCTCTGAGCAACACAGGAGCATGAATTTGGTCCACCGGAACCCAGGATCGTTCTTCCTGACGATACCCCTTCCAATGTACCAGGAATTTTAAACGACCTCTGGAAAAACGGGAATCCAGGATGACCTGAACCTCGAACTCAGGTTGTCCTTGTATGGAGATGGGTTTAGGCTTAGGATCTTTGGACGGAAAGCGGGTGCTCTGTATGTAGGGTTTGAGCAACGAAACGTGGAATGCTGTGGGTATCTTCATGGTCGGAGGAGTCGTAAGCGATATGTGACTGGGTTGATACACTCGAGAATCTCGAAGGGTCCCAGGAATTTGGGTGCCAATTTCGGGTTGGGAGTTTTCAGGTGGATGTTCTTGGCAGAGAGCCACACCTTACTCCCCGGTTTGAATTCCGGTGCGTCTTGACGATGCCGATCGGCTTGAAGTTTGTACCTTTGAGAAGCATCAGCGAGAGTAGAGTGAATTCTCTTCCAGGAGTCTTGAAGAACGGATATCCGAGAGTTGGCTGCTGGTACCTCTGAGGAAATACTAGAGATGGGAAGACAAGCGGGGTGAAAACCATAGTTCGCAAAAAATGGGGATACTTGGGTAGATTCAATCTTATGTGAATTGATCGCGAATTCTGCCCAGGGTAGTAAATCAGTTCAATCGTCGAGGGTCTCGGATATTAAACATCTTAGGTATTACTCCAGATTGTGGTTCATCCTCTCAGTCTGCCCATTGGTTTGCGAGTGATAACCGGAGGAGAAGGAGAGAGAGATACCGAGTGATTTGGAGAAGGCCCGCCAAAATTTAGAGACAAACTGAAAACCCCTATCGGAGACAATGGACGTGGGAATACCGTGGAATCTAAGGACTTCTTTGGCGAAAACGTCCGCCAGGACAGGAGAAGAAGGAAGAGCTTTGAGCGGGAAGAAGTGCGCCTGTTTCGTGAACCGGTCCACAATGACGAGAATGGTGGTCATACCCTTGGAGGGTGGAAGTTCAACTATAAAGTCCATGGAAATGTGTCCATGGACGTTCGGGGATGGGTAATGGAAGTAGAAGACCTGAAGGCTTGTGTCGAGCGGTCTTATTTTGGGTGCATATTGAGCAGGCACTAGTGAACTCCTGAACCTCTCTAACCATGTTAGGCCACCAGAAGGTTCTTCGGATGATATCCAGAGTTTTCTTAAAACTGGGATGCCCCGCAGTCCGAGAAGAGTGCCCCCACTCCAGAATTTTCCGCCGGAATTGCGGCGATGCGTACAAAGTACAGTCCGGAATTTCTAAGCCCCTGGGAATTTGAGATTGAGCCTTGATAATCTTGTCCAGGATATCAAAAGAAGTAGCGGAAATTATGAATTTGGATGGTAGAATGGTCTCGGGAATCTCTTCCGCTCTCTCTTCCGGGGAGAATTGTCGAGACAGGGCATCGGCCTTAACATTCTTGGTACTGGGTATATAGGATAGAACGTAATTAAATCTCAAGAAGAATAATGCCCACCGGGCCTGCCGCGACCCCAAATGGCGAGCTCCTTCTATATATAAAAGGTTTTTGTGATCCGTAAAGATGGAAATGGGTACCCGGGTACCCTCAAGCAGGTGTCGCCATTCTAGAAGAGCCATTCTGATGGCCAAAAGCTCCCTATTCCCGACATCATAGTTATTCTCGGCCGGAGAAAATTTCTTCGAGAAAAACCCGCATGGGTGTAATGTGTCTTGAGGTCCAGTTCTTTGAGAGAGTATCGCACTGGCTCCATACTCGGAAGTGTCCACCTCGAGGATGAAAGAGAGGGAGGTGTCCGGGTGCCGTAGGATAGGTGCAGAAAAGTAGGTACGTTTGAGGGTCTCGAAAGCCTCGGGTGGCCAAATGGACGGGTCAGCTCCTTTCTTGGTGAGATCAGTATTGGGGCCCACCATGGAGGAGAAACCACGGATGAACTTCCTATAGTAATTGGAGAATCCGAGAAAGCGTTGAATGGCTTTAAGCGTACCGGGCTGGGGCCATTCCATTATGGCTTTCAGTTTCTCGGGATCCATGCTGAAACCCTTGTCAGAGATAATGTAACCTAAGAAGGTTGTGGACTTCTGGTGGAACAGACATTTCTCTAATTTAGCATAGAGATGGTTAAGGCGAAGACGAGCGAGGATGAGCCTTGTGTGTTGTACATGTTCTTGAAAGGTTTTAGTAAAGATAAGGATGTCATCTATATAGATGATCACGAAGACATTAAGTACGACTCGGAAGACCTCGTTCATAAAGTCCTGGAACACGGCTGGGGCATTGCAAAGGCCAAAGGGCATGACAAGGTACTCATAATGCCCGCTGCGGGTGTTAAATGCGGTCTTCCACTCGTCCCCCTCTCAAATGCGGATGAGATTGTACACCCCCCTAAGATCGAGCTTAGAAAAAATTATGGATCCTTGCAGTCTGTCAAACAACTCGGAGATGAGAGGAAGCGGGTAGCAATTTTTGACCGTTATGCGGTTGAGGCCCCTGAAATCAATACAAGGTCGGAGCATACCGTCTTTCTTTTTGATGAAGAAGAACCCCGCGCCAGCAGGGGAGGTAGAATGCCATATAAAACCTTTCTGGAGGTTCTCATGGATGTAGTCCGCCATGGCAGTGGTCTCAGGAACAGACAGAGGATATGTCTTGGTGTCACGGGAGACTCCTGTGGCGGGTAGGATCTCAGTGGCCGGAACAGCATGAGCGTAGTAGAGGTCACAAGCAGAGATCAGAGGCAGGCGGCAGATAGCGAAGTCAGATAACAAGCAGGGGTCCAAGGCAGGTGGCAGGTAGCAAAGTCAGGTAACAAGCAGAGGTCGGCAACGAGGAGACTGGAACAGGACAGGGGAGCAGGGACAGGTCTTGGGGCAGGGACTGAGAACGATAACAAACAGGGACAAGCCAGATTACCAGCAAGGGCCTTTACTGTGAACAGACTATAATACAGGTACAGGTACATGAACAGATCAGGATCAAAGACAGAGGCATGTGTATAGGAGTCTGACTTGAAGCAAAGGCAATTGAACCAACCAGGAAGCAGAAGCTATAAAGGACAGAGACAGGAGCAACAAGAAGACAGACAGGCAGACAGAGGAACCCAGAGGAAACAGAAGACAGCAGCATACCCAGTGGACAAAGAAGAACTATGGTTAGGCAGGAGGTCTAGGAGACCCTGACACTTGGATTTGGGCAAGATTGCCCCTGGGAGCAGATCAATGGGGCAGTCATAAGGGCGATGCGGAGGTAAGAGGTCGGAGTAGGTCTTACTGAAGACGTCTTGGAAATCAGCGTATACCTCAGGAAGAGGATAGGGATGAGTAAGAGGTATCTCCATCCCAGCAAGAAGGGTAGTGGAACGGACTTTTCCGAGGGATTCTGCCACTGGATGGGTACTTGATCTGTCCAATCGATGCATGGGTTATGCCTCTGTAACCAGGGCAGGCCGAGGATAACTTGGACCACCGGGGAGTGAAAAACATCGAACGAGAGACGTTTGCAATGACCATCCTTAGTAGACAAGGTAAGTAGTGGAGTCTCCAGCGAGATGAAAGCCGGCTGTAAAGGGCGCCCGTCAATGGCCTCTAATCCTATGGGAGACCTCTTCTCGACCAGGGAAATGTTGTTTAGAATAGTGAGACTCTGGTCGATGAAATTTACACCCGATCCCGAGTCGAGGAACGCTGAGGTGGACACATGGAAATCCGTACCCTTCAGGGTAACCGGTAACATTATCCTCTTAGGCAATTCTGGCTTGGAAAGGGGGCGAGAAGAAACCATACCCAGGGAGAGTCCCACATTACTCACTGGGTATCCTCGTTTCCCGGCTTCAAAGGGCATACGCGTATCAGATGGTCTGAGGACCCACAGTAAAAGCAAAGGCCCTCGTTCCTTCGACGAGACCTCTCCGTACCCCGAAGTTGCTGACTGCCAATCTGCATTGGTTCGGAAGTATCTGGAGGAGGTAAGATAGCCGGAGAGTTCCTGAAAGGCATAGAAGGAGGTGGAAAGGAAACAGGAGTGAGAAACCGGGGATGCTGGCGTTCGTGACGTCTCTGTTGCAGATGCTGGTCTACCCGTATACACTGGGAAATCAATCTCTCCAGAGTCTCCGGCCGGGGTTGCGTCGCGAGTTCATCCTTCACCGGCTCGGACAGTCCCTGCCAGAAAACAGCAACCAGAGCCTCTTCGTTCCACCGTACCTCCGCCGCGATGGTCCGAAATTCCAAGGCCTACTTCGCTACGGACCTACGACCCTGAGACAGGTACATCAAGGAAGAGGCAGCCGAATCCGAGCGGGACGGGGTGTTGAACACCTGTTGAAATTCCCTCTTGAAGCGGGGGTAATCAGTGGTAAGTTCTGGCCGTACGTCCCAGATAGGGGAGGCCCAGGACAAGGCGCTTCCTGTCAAAAGAGAAAAAATGTAGCCCACCTTGGCGCGGTCAGTGGTAATGTGACTAGAGGACAACTCGAATTGGATTTCACATTGCGTCAGGAAGCCTCGACACGCATGGGGGTCTCCGGATTATGGTTTGGGTGCAGGAATTTTTGGTTCCGCGGCGGTAGCCCCTTCACGGATGGATGGGGTTAAGCGTGGGGTGCGTGGTACTCTGGGAGGATTCTCCTGGAGGGTTAGGTTAGAAAGTTGCTGCGTGAGGGTGGCTACTTGGTCTCCTAAAGTCTGACAGTGTTGTGCCAGAGCCGTCAGTATTTGATTCATATCAAGGGGGGGTCTGCGTCGGTTGGGCTCTGCATAATGTCACGCTGTTCTGCCCGCAGACCAGGTTAACCCCCTATAAAGAGGTGGAGAGTGAGTAACCACACACACGCAGCAGAGGGAGCGTGCCCGGAGTGTGGATTGGGTTGCGTGGGCTTGGCCAGGGGTACCAGGATAGATAGGGTACTTGCCAGATCCGGGTGTAGAGAAGATGCCGTAGTAGGTTCCAAAGCCAAGGGTCGAGGGTAACGGAGTTCTGGGTACTAGGCATCCAAGTGCCGTGTTAAAGGGGTACGAGAGGTAAGCGTAGTCGAGTGGAAGCCGAGGTCGGGGAGCCAGAGACGAGTCGGATCGATAACGAAGCTGGAACACCGAGAGAGAGCAAGGCACAGTATCCAACAGCACTAGGTAGACGAACTCTGCAGAGCGCTGTTGGAGAGGAATCACAGGCGTAATAAAGTGAGGAGGACCAATGAGAGGAGGGGGCAGGGCAGAGGCAAGCCCAGGAACCCTTTGTGATAGGGCAGGGGTTAATGTCCAGGTTTGTTGCAGGTGCACAGTATGAGGGCGTGAGACTGGGAGCTGAGACGGCTGGGGTGTGGAGATACACTGCTTGTGCAGTGAATAAATTAAGTCGTGTGGCGCACCCCCTGTAAGGGAAGCGGGCGTGCGTCCGGCAGAGACGTTGGTGGCGTGTGGGAGAGCCACGGGGGGGGGGCGGAGGGCTGGACCGCGATGTAGAGCGGGGGCGGAGGAGACCGCAGCCAGCGGGAGAGTGTAAGGCCTGTATGCCCGAAGACCTGGCCAGTCCCCAATACTGAGGTGGGTAAGGGTATAACACTCACCCACAGCAGTGAGGGCGTGCCCGGAGTGTGGTAAGTTGCGTTGCCAGGCCTGGTGAGAAAAGGGTTAACCATATACTTCTAGAGTCCGGGGTGCCAGAAGTCAGAGGGTTAATGTCCAAGAGCCAAGGGTCAGGGGCAGGAGAGAGCAGCGTAGTGATGTTCAAAGCAGAGTCCAGGGGTAGAGAGGTACACGTAGTAAAGCCAAGCCAAGATCAAACCAGGGAAATCCAAACAGAGGCAGGGTCAGGAACAAGGAGCTGGAACAGAGAGCTAAGCACAAGTTACTGCACACAGGAGCCACAGAGAAGCTATGCTGAGTGACGACGGAGAAGGCAGACTGAGGTAATAGAGGAGGGAGACCCAATGGTAGCAAGGGGAGGAGCAGAGGCCTGTCTGAGTGAACGCAGGGATAGGTCCAGGAGGGAGGCAGGGGTGTGATAGCTAGTAATGGCCTGCAGCCGATGAGGGGTGGCGCCAGCAGCAAGGGGAGGCAGGTAAGAGGATCGGGTGCGCACGCCTTCTGTAAGGCTGCCGTGCGCGCGCCCCGATCGCGTGCATGCAGATGCAGCGTGCGCCGCGGAGTAACGGCTCGGCGTGGAGGAGGTAAGCTGCTGAGGGAGCGGAGAAGCAGTGCAGGAGGCTGCCGTGGGGCTAGAGGTGACGGGGACCCGCTGAGAAGCGCGTGTCCCCTGATCCGTTACAGTACCCCCCCTTGAGGATCGGACTCCGGACGATCCTCCCAAGGCTTGTAAGGAAATTTCCGACGAAATTGTTTGAGAAGGGCTGGAGCATGGATGTGATGACAAGGTACCCATGAGCGTTCCTCTGGGCCATATCCCTTCCAATGACCGAGGAATTGGAGTCTGCCCCTGGACCAACGTGAATCAAGAATGGACTGAACTTCGTATTCCTGTTGTCCTTGTATTGTGACGGGATTAGGTCTCAGAGGGCGGTCCGGAAAGTGTACATTTTGGACAAAAGGTTTCAGGAGGGATACATGAAACACAGAGGGTATTTTCATGGTGGGAGGAAGTGAAAGTCGATATGCTACCGGGTTGATCCGTTCGAGGACCTTGAAGGGACCCAAAAATCTAGGAGCCAGCTTCTGGGAAGGAGTTTTGAGTTTGATATTTCTTGAGGAAAGCCACACTCTGTCTCCAGGTTTGTTTACTGGGCCCACCTGACGTCGTCCAATCTGCTTGCGTTTTTTGTCTTTGAATGGACCCATGTAAGGCTCTTTGAATTTTCTTCCAGAAACTCTGTAGATTGGAAACATGAGTATCCGCTGCAGGAACACCAGAGGGGAGGGAGGAGAGGGGAAGACTGCTGGGACGGTACCCATAATTGATGAAAAAAGACGACTCTTGCGTGGACTCATTCTTCAGTGAATTAATAGCGAACTCTGCCCAGGGTAATAGGTCCACCCAATAGTCTTGAGATTCTGATACAAAGCATCCGAGATACTGCTCCAAGGTTTGATTCATTCTTTCCGTCTGGCCGTTGGTTTGCGGATTGTAACCCGAGGAGAAGAGGAGGGAGATGCCGAGTCGTTGTGAGAACGCTCGCCAAAATTTAGAGATAAATTGAGTACCTCTGTCACAAACAATGGAAAGTGGTACGCCGTGTATCCTGAAAATTTCTTTAGAAAAAATGTCAGCCAGGGTTGCTGAATTGGGAAGACCCTTGAGGGGTATGAAGTGTGTGTGCTTAGAAAACCTGTCCACTACCATGAGGATCGTATTCATGCCGTGAGAATTAGGTAGTTCCACAATAAAGTCCATAGAAATATGCTTCCAAGGCCGCTCTGGAATAGGAAGAGGCAGGAGAAGACCAGAAGGTTTGTGTCGAGCGGACTTGCTCTGAGCACAGACTGGGCAAGCTCTGGTGAAATCAAAAATGTCCTTGTTAATTTTGGGCCAACAAAAGGTCCATTTAATAAGGTCCACAGTTCTCTTGAAGCCTGGATGCCCCGCAGACCTCGACGAATGCCCCCACTCAAGGATCTTGTGGCGAAAACGTGGAGCAGCATACAGATGACCTTCTGGCACCTTAAATCTCCTGGGAATATGAGCCTGAGCTTTATTGATTTCATCCAGGATATCAAAATTATTGGCAGAAATTATATGTTTTGCGGGAAGGATCATCTCAGAAGATTCGTTAGATCCTTCCTCCGTAGAGAATTGGCGAGAAAGAGCATCGGCCTTGATATTCTTGGTACCGGGAATATAAGAGATCGTGTAATTAAAACGAGAGAAAAACAATGCCCAAAGTGCTTGGCGGGATCCTAGACGACAAGCCCCCTCGATATATAATAAGTTTTTGTGATCGGTGAGAATGGCTACTGGCTCTTTGGTACCCTCGAGAAGATGTCTCCATTCCTGCAGAGCTAATTTGATAGCCAAAAGTTCACGGTTCCTGACATCATAATTTCTCTCGGCAGAAGAGAATTTCCTGGAAAAGAATCCGCATGGGTAGAGTTTTTCTTGTGGAGAGGATCTTTGTGAGAGTACTGCCCCGGCTCCCACATCAGAAGCATCTACCTCCAGGGTGAAGGGAAGAGCTGTATCCGGATGCCGAAGGATGGGGGCGGAGACGAAAGCCTTTTTGAGGAACTCGAAGGCTTTGATGGCTTCGGAAGACCATGCTGTGAGGTCAGCACCCTTCTTGGTCAAAGCCGTAATGGGAAGTGCGATAGTGGAGAAATTACGGATGAACTTTCGATAGTAGTTTGAGAAACCCAGGAATCGCTGCACGGCTTTCAGGGAATTCGGCAGCGGCCAATCCAAAACAGACTTCAATTTCTCAAGAAACATGGTGAAACCCTTATCGGGGATAATATAGCCAAGGAAGGCTGTGGAAGATTGGTGGAAAAGACATTTCTCCATCTTTGCGTAGAGGTGATTAGCACACAGATGTGAGAGGACTATCCTAGTGTGACGAATGTGTTCTTCCAGGTACTTGGAGAATATGAGGATGTAATCTAAATAAACGATGACGAAAATTCCCAGAATGTCCCGGAAGATATCATTCATGAATTCTTGGAAGACGGCAGGAGCATTGTAGAGGCCGAACGGCATTACCAGGTATTCATAATGGCCTGAACGAGTATTAAATGCAGTTTTCCATTGTCACCATCTCGTATTCGGATGAGGTTGTAGGCTCCTCTCAGGTCAAGTTTAGAAAATATAGAGGCTCCTTGGAGCCGGTCGAAGAGTTCGGAAATTAGAGGAAGGGGGTACCGATTTTTGACTGTGATCTTGTTAAGTCCACGAAAGTCGATGCAGGGTCTTAAAGGGCCATCCTTCTTTTTCACGAAGAAGAAACCGGCCCCAGCAGGGGAGGTAGAATTCCGAATTAACCCTTTCTTAAGGTTCTCCTCGATGTAGGTCGCCATAGCTTCGGTTTCGGGGACAGACAACGGATACGATTTAGACTTTGGAAGAGTGGTTCCAGGAATTAATTTGATGGGACAGTCGTACGAACGATGTGGAGGAAGAACTTCAGCCTGGGTCTTGTTAAAGACATCCGAAAAGTCATGGTATACCTCTGGCAAGAAAGAAAGAGAAGGAGTGGAGGCGTTGAGACCAGCGAGCACGGTAGCGGGAGGTGAGACCGTCTTCTCCAAGGTAGGAGCCCACTGGATCAGTAGTTCATTGGTCCAATCAACTCGCGGGTTGTGAAGCTGGAGCCATGGCAGTCCCAAAATGACCTGGACAGTGGGGGAGTGAAAGACATAGAAGATGATGATTTCACAATTACCATCTGTGGTGGTCATGGTGAGGGGAATAGATTCCCAAATAATGAAGGCTGGTTGAAGCGGTCGGCCATCGATAGCCTCCAGGCCGATGGGCGACTTCTTCTTGACTAACGGAATACGATTATTGCAAGCATAGTCATGATCCAAAAAGTTGCCACCAGACCCGGAGTCGATGAAGGCTTCAACCTCTACCTTGATATTAGTAGCCAGAAGAGTTATGGGAATAAGGATTCTCTTCGGTAGCTCTTTGGGGGACGAGGGGAGCGAGAAATGGTACCAGTAGAAGCCCCTCTACCTTTACTGGGCATTCTCGTTTCCCGGTCTCAGGCAACAGTGACGTAGTTGGTGTTCCGGGGAGCCGCAGTAGTAGCAGAGTCCCTCATCTCGGCTGCGTGTTCTCTCAGCGGCCCGAAGCTGTTGGCTACCGATTTGCATCGGTTCGGGGGCGTCCAACGCAGGAAGAGTCAAGGGAGGCGACCTAGGAAAAACAGGCATGGGAGAAAGTAAGCGAGGGCGCTGGCGTTCGTGATGTCGCTCTTGAATGCGCTGATCCATCCGGATGCTGAGGGCAATGAGTTCCTCTAGGGATGAAGGACGAGCGAGCGCATCACCAGCGAGCAGAGCATAGACATAGGCCACCTTTGAACGACCTGAGGGAAACCGAGATGGGGACATTTCAAATTGGACGTCACACTGGTTCAAGAATCCCCGGCAAGTAAGGGGGTCTCCGGCATATCGATTAGGAGGTGGAATACGTGGTTCCAAATTACCCGTAGGTAGTGGGGCAGGACAGGACGGTACAGCTGGAGATTCCCGCAGGGAGAGTGTAGAGAGTTTTTGCACCACAGCAGTAACTTGGTCACTTAAAAATTGTCAATGATCCATAGTGACACCTTGGCCCACCTCAGGGGGGTCTGCGTTTGTTGGGCTCAGCATAATGTAATGCCTGTATGCCCGCAGATCTGGCCAGTCCCCAGTACTGAGGTGGGTAAGGGTATAACACACACCCACAGCAGTGAGGGCGTGCCCGGAGTGTGGTAAGTTGCGTTGCCGGGCCTGGTGAGAAAAGGGTTAACCATATACTTGCAGAGTCCGGGGTCCCAGAAGTCGGAGTGTTAATGTCCAAGGGTCAGGGGCAGGAGAGAGCAGCGTAGTGATGTCCAAAGCAGAGTCCAGGGGTAGAGAAGTACACGTAGTAAAGCCGAGCCGAGTTCAAACCAAGGGAATCCAAACAGAGGCAGGGTCAGGAACAAGGAGCTGGAACAGAGAGCTAAGCACAAGTTACTGCACACAGGAGCCACGGTGAAGCTATGCTGAGCGACGCAAGAGAGGGCAGACTGAGGTAATAAAGGAGGGAGAACCAATGGTGGCAAGGGGAGGAGCGGAGGCCTGTCTGAGTGAATGCAGGGATAGGTCCAGGAGGGAGGCAGGGGTGTGATAGCTAGTAATGGCCTGCAGCCGATGAGGGGCGGCGCCAGCAGCACGGGGAGGCAGGTAAGAGGATCGGGTGCGCACGCCTCGATCGCATGCATGCAGATGCGGCGTGCGCCGCGGAGGAACGGCTCGGCGTGGAGGAGGTTAGCTGCTGAGGGAGCGGAGAACCAAAGAAAAAAACTCTCCAACGCACAGCCAAAATAGAGTGGGTCCCAAGCAAGAATAATAAAATAAAAATCTTTATTAATCCATATTTTAAAAAACGGAGGTAAGTACCCTCTGGTACTTACCTCTGTTTTTTTAAATATGGATTATTAAAGATTAATAAAGATTTTTATTTTATTATTCTTGCTTGGGAACCACTCTATTTTGGCTGTGCGTTGGAGAGTTTTTTTCTTTGGATCTCTGCTTATTCTCCTGGTTGCACGCCTACAGGATACATTGGACTGGGTAAAATAGCAAATGTGTGGTGCTGCAAAAAAAAGGCCTTTAAGGACAAAAAATATATCTTGATAGGAGAATCCTGTGGTGCAACCCCCCTGTGGTTGAATGGCTGAATAAGCCCAAATAGAATAGGTGAAAGCTGCTGATATAGCTCCAATAATAATACTATCAGAAGACATGCCTGGTACTCGCGTCGATTTTTAATGCTAAAATGTTTGTTTAATAAAGTTTTCAATAATTGAAGTTTTTTTCTGTATTCCCTTGGTCGCGCGCTGACGTCATCACGCCGACGTCACTCCTGAGAGTTTCAGGAAGTGTTTGGCAGTGAATTTTGGCGCGCTTCTGGGGACTACAAAAACGGCAGGGTGAGTACTGTATAGTCACCTTGATAAAGAGCTAGCGCTCGAAACGCGTTGGTGGGGGGGGCTCAGCACCCCACAATGTTGTTGTATTCTTTTTGCAGTATCCATTAAACCTTGTATGGGAACTAGCTCTCTTTATTAACCTTTATTTGCTGATCCTGTGTGGCTGCCGGTGCCTGCTTTTTCCTATCTGCATACATTGGACTGGGGCAACAAGTTGTGAGTATTTTATTATAATCTATGTGAGTCTAAGTATTTCCCAATAAGGCTTTAGGTCTGAGTTCATTGGGCTTAGCCTTTAGCCTTCAGGGATAGAGACATCCTGCTATTGATTGTGTAGCCACCAAGTGCTATGGAAATTGTCTGTATACCTCACTAGCCCCAGTAGTCTATTCTCTGTATCTTTCAAAGGACATATATTATCAAATTGTCTTTTCAAGACTGGAATTAAATGTTGGAGCGCATATCACTAATTTGCTCTGAGGGAGCGGAGAAGCAGGGCAGGAGGCTGCCGTGGGGCTAGAGGTGACGGGGACCCGCTGAGAAGCGGTGTGTCCCCTGACCCGTTACAGAAAGGTAGGGAAGGGCGTGTGCCCAGACTCCTGACACATTCCTGCCTTTCACCATTATCACCCAGCATACAGTGTTACCACTGCAGCAAGGGATTCTGGGAAATTACATGCAAATGAGCACACCGTGTCAACTTTTACCTGAAAAACCATTGTTACATGGAGCCCATATAAGCTAATGCTTGCTCTTAACACAGCTTTAAAGCACAGCATGGGAATCAGATGCAAAGCCAGAGAAACCATTCACAGACATGTTTCAACCTTAATGGATATCATCAGTGTGAAGTTGGTTGTACTGCTGGCTTTGCAATTTTCAAGGCTGTAGGGTTTACCATAGCGTTTTAAGTTATGGTGGGTGAAAAAGGCAACAAGAAACCTCCACCGTAATGCATATACAGTAGCAAATAAAACGATCACTTGTGAGCACATTCACATGTCTTAGGCAGGTCTGCAACCCTGCCTTTCACCATTATCACCCAGCATACAGTGTTTCCACTGCAGCAAGGGATTCTGGGAAATGACATGCAAATGAGCACACCGTGACACAACTGGTTTGTACAAATGTCTACACACATCCAGAATTCTTGACCTCAACCCAATCAGGGTTAAGGTCCATTTTACTAAATGGAACCAAATAGTATAAATGGTAAAGGCCAATCAATATAAAAGGAGAAGATCTGACAACAAGCTGCTGTACGTACAAAGGAGAGAAGCCCAAAGGAGCAGAGGCTTCAACAGCACTAAAGACATGGTGTATGAGGAGAACCTGTTACAGCTTCCCAGTACTAATACACTATCTATATTTTTTCCACATGTAATATCATTTTATAGTAACTATATATTGCAACAGTAGTTTGATTTTTGCATCAACGTAATAGTTTTATATATTCACGTGTGTTTTTATGTCGCGTTCCAAAAAGAATGTGAAATACAAAGGCTGGATTTCTTATAACTTCTTCTTTTTTTTTTTTAATTGTGAACTAGGAAAAATATGTTCAAGTGAAAAGGTCTATTGTCTACCACCCTTATTACATTGCAGCAGAACAAGGTGAGGATCAAACTTTATTAAACTACATAAAAAACAAAGAAACACTGTTTGTTTCTTTGTTTTTTATGTAGTTTAATAAATTTGAATTTTACCCTTTTTTGCTGGTGAGCGCCTTACCTTTTTTCCTGGAGCGGTTGTTCATTTGATCCTTATCTTGTTCTGCTGTCGTCTGAGAGGATCTGCTACACCAGGGGAGCGCAAACTTTTTGTGCTGCGCCCCCCTGTCTCTCTTCCCCGGCTCTCGCGCCCCCCTGCCTTCCTTCAGCCGCGTCAGATGACGCTGCGTGGGCGTGTGACGTCAGGTCACATGGTGCCGTGGCGTCAGTTGCCATGGTGACGCAACACAGACGGCTGAATCCCGATAAGTAAACAGTTGCAGGGGCCTCACGCGATCCCCCGGCATTTAATTTAAATGCCTGGGGGAAGAGCGCGGGGCCTCTGCAACTGCCCGCGCCCCCCCAGCACAATCTCCCGCCCCCCCTGGGGGTCGCGCCCCCCACTTTGCGCACCGCTGTGCTACACCACCGGAGGCCAAACGGGAGACGCTTCTGGCAGCGTCAGGGAAGCAGCTGGAAGGAGGGGGATCAACAGGGTGTCTAATCGTGAGTAGAAGCTACTCCACACCGGACTTAGCCGGGGCTATGGGGACTACGTGATTGCATATCACATCATTCTGTCCCTGTTGTGTTCCCCTCTTGTTACCCCCAGTCATCCGCAATCATACTGTTACTGCTTAACCCATCATTCCCCATCATCCGGTGTAAGCTCCCTTTATTACATTAATCATCATGCTCTAAAAGCATTATTTGCCAGGCCACCTGGAGCTTTTACACGGGTTTTCTGTTCTCTTATTACATTGCATTCAGTTTTTAGCCCTTACTGTATGTCTAGGATTCACTCATGTCCACTATGGGGGTTTGCAGAAGAATCAGATAACAACAGCAATGGTCTTAAAAAGCAGATAATGCAGAATTGTGCTACAATAATTCATATCGGCATTTGTTAATCTCCTCCAATGGATAACAAATTGCAGTGGATCTTTTATAAACAGATTTACAGTATGACATCATTTCAGAAACGGTTGTAAATGCAGCAAATATTAAGGTGGTAAATCATCTTAAATAATTCTCTTAATCTTGAATTAGAATGTCATGGGTCACATATTGCCACCTCCAATGACAATAAATTATTATTTGTAATTCAAAGAATACTCAAAATTAATTAATTTAGAACTAGTTAGGATTTTAAACCAATAGTTTACAAATAACACTTTTGCCATAATGGCGCTAATATGTACTTACATGGCTCGTACCATTGCCAGGCTTAATTCAAGTTATCACAGACTTTCTAGAGAATAACATATTACAGTATATAGTTGCATGTAGTAACAAATCAAGTCACAAATTACCATTTAGTTGGTCTTCATTTGTTTCAGAAATTCTAGAACAATCTTGTATACATTATACCACATGGGCACATTAAAAAATAGATTATACGTATAGTAGTTTATTGTGTATTTTGTACTACTTTATGATTTCCTGTCTTGGTACATAGTGAAACCCTGTTAAGTCTAACTCATCTGAAATAAGTATCGCTCAGTGGAATGTTGTCGCACTAGAGATTCCTATTTAGAATAAATTTTCTTTTTCTTGAAGTAGTTTATTGGCCCAGCATTCTCAAATTCTACCAATGTGGTCCATGGACCTTGAAGTCTATCTATTTTGAACAGATACAATAATACATATATTTGCTTTGTAAAATATGTCCAATACATGACTGTACACAACAAATCGAACATGTTTGGGAAATGGAGTAAAATAGCTTAGTGATTTTTTATTTGACAAATTCATTTGGAATTCTATATTAATGTATCTCTATGCATTGATGACCATTTATTTAGAACTTATTAAAGTACAATTAATCTACAGTGTATTGTGCTGTATATGAGTGTTCAGAAACAACAAAAAGGTGAGAACACCATACAGTACCTAGACGGAAAAGATTAGAGATGACACAAAAGACATCTGGAGTCATATATTATGTTAAGGTACCCTTCATTTATTTTGCTGTAAAATGTTGCACCTGCATACTGTATGTATTTCCTAGAGAATAAAGAACAGAATAAGTGGTGTTTAGCAAACTTCTTCACGTGAAACAAAACATAGAATTGTAGAATTCTCAATGGAATTCTCCATTACCTGACAACCTCTACTTCATAAACATCTGTCTTGAATTTACCAACAGATAAGAATTATTAAAGAAAATCTGTGGTATTCTGACACATGTTTTTCAGAAATTCCTTGTGTTGATTTTCATTAGGACTGTCAAGTTATATTACACACACCAGGACTCATAAAGTTATTCCATGTCCTGTCACATGCTGTATCTAAACAAAAGAAAAGTCAAGGAAAGGGGTTAGAAACTTGCCTTTCCATTAGATTATTCCTATATAGTGTACATTTATAACTTCAAAAATACTGATTTATGTAAAATCGTAGAAAATTATGTATACTTAATTAATGTGCTTTGTGATATGCACTTGCTATTTCTGTTCATCTATCTGTTTAAAGTGATATTAGTCATGGAATATTGATCTGGTATCTGTATTGTTTTTTTGGGGAGTATTACAAACTTTTGGTTGAATGTGGTACTAATTACTAAACTACAGAGATTGATATTACCTTATTATTATCATTTATTTTAAAGGTTCTAGTATATTCAGACGCACACTAGAACCCTATAGCAACCTAACATACAAAATATTACTAATTAAAACATAGTAGAATTTATTAATTAGAGTGATAGTACCAATTGGGCAAGACAACAGTGCAACACTCAGTGACTTGAATTAGAGATTCCAAGCAGTAGTAGCCAATTGGCACAATCTCACTTTAATGAATAACTCCCACTGATACTCAAGGAGGTTCTGAACTTCTAGCGTATTAGCTACAGTACTAAGTCTTCTCAGCAGCCATGGTGGCTTCTGATGATGCTACACTTGTCTACCACAATTTTCCAACCTTCCTTGTTTGCTCCTACTTCCTTTTATTTTATATTTACTACCTACTAGAGATGTGTAAACCTTTCACAAAAGTTCGCAAACTAGGCCACATTTTCCTATCTTTTTGTGAAATATTTAGGAAATATTTGCAAACTTTGCAAAAAAAACCATGAGCCAAGTATTAAGTGAATGTGCAAGCTCCCTTTATATACTGCTATTTTAGCTTAATTCTGTCCAAAGGGGCATAATTCTGTTGAAATTGGAGAAACTCTAAGCAATTTAAACTTCCGTAAAAACTTTACGAAAACGCGCAATTTTATCAATTAAAATGCTAAAGATATCAAAGCAAATTTAAAGACATTTGTTAATCTCTAAAATGTGCATTATGATTTTATTACCCCCCTCCTTCTTTTACTGTAAATTCTGATTATCTTTGTATGAAATGCAAATGTTTGCTTTTTAGATGGAGCTTTTAACAAAACTTCAATATTTCCTATTTAATCCTATTTAATTCCTATTATGTCCCTGTACATACACTACAGGTACATAGATTAAAGGGGCCTGTCAGGGGCCTGCATCTATCACTCAGGGCAGGGCGTGAAGGGGGAAAACCCATGATTACTACTGGGGTCTGCCCTTAACAGGACTTACCACAGCAGGAGAAAGATATATATAGCCCGTGCTGTTTACAGGGGGCAACACATGAATCCAAGCAAAATATGTTTTTTTAATGTGACATTAATTGTTAATATTTTGTTGATTGTTAGCTCCTAATAAGTACAAACATACTTGCCCTATTGTAGTAGGATTTAAGAATATCCCATATCTAAGGAGTTTTTTTAATTTTATTTTTATGAGTTTTTATATGCATGTTAGACTTGGTATGTATGTCCTTAGTTCGCTTATTACTGGAGTGTTAGTGTCCATGATTAATAAAGTTTGTTTTGAATTTTTTTCTTTTTTCTTACCAATGATTCTGACGCGCTGACATCACACGCCCCGCGTCATTTGACACACTCGGAAGTGGCAGGGATTGGCCGAGGCAGTGTCAGAATCTGGTATTTAATACACTCCGGTGGGTATGTTTTTATTCACCTTGATAAAGGACTGTATAGTACGAAATGCGTTGGTGTGCTGTTTGTTACTATGATCCATTAAATAACTTTATTTTTTACCGTGGGAACGCACTCTTGTGATTTTTGGCTGACAAGCACTGGATGTAGTGCTCCGTTTTTTTCTCTCTCCTTGTTAATCATTATGAAAAAAATACAAATTACTCACTCATTTGTTTAAGAACCTAAACTAGTAGCAGTTATTCGATTACATAGAAAGGGTGATAATATATATGTATTCATTGTGTAACTCAATTGAAACTGAAAATGTAAGTTGAAGTTTACTCAGTGTTTCTGCATTTGCAATTCCGGTGAACTGTGGTGGGGAAGAAAGTAGATAACTTTAAAACATACAAATCTGCACTGAGCTTGAAAATATTTAAGCAGAAACTAAGCTTTTGATGATCAATTCCTAAAATCATTCATAGATTGTGAGTTCACATAACAATTATCACAGCTTGGTATCTAATAATGTGCTAGCGGTGGGTCTGGACACAGGGGTGAGAAATAGAAGCGTAAGATGATATCCTGCAGTTAAGACAAAATGGCAAATGTCAGGATATACTTCAAATTCAAATGTAATGTTTTTGTCAGCAAGGGGTTTATAATCAAATCTAATATTAGCAGATGGCTGTTTTTTTTTATTTTTTAAAGAAGGTGTCCTGCATTGACATATTCATAGTCAATATACATTTTAAAACACAGATGTTTGCTTTTAAGATACAAGCATTTCTAAAGTGTTCCTTGAAACTGACGTATATAAAACATACATTTGACATGCTGTCTAGTCCACTTAAATTATAGTGCAAGGCGCAAGACACTGTAACTCCCAGCTACAGTTATATACATTTTATCTGACATGAATGTGACGAAAACAACTATAATTGCAAAACAATTTAAAATAAACCAAAGAAAACGTAAATGGAATATACAATGTTGAGCAATAGAAAAGGATGCCTCGTGGAGCTGGTGGAAGTGGAGGAGCTTCTGAGAGAATCCAAAACCCTGTGACAGATCTTTAAACTTTGTGATACTGTAAGCTGACTAGCCCAGTGACATGCTGACAAGTCCTTGGGTTGTTAGTGTACGGTATTTTGTATACACAGTGTAACTGTGTTTCCCCCACCCAGTGGGAGATTTGGCCATTACCTCATATGTGGTGCATGCTCCCTGCTGGTAAGCAGGAGGGCTGAGTCGTCCGCCGATGGTTGTGGGGACACAGGACAGGTTTCTGGGGTACATACCCTACATGGTTCTCTAGCAGTGCAGTGCCTACATGTGCCGTAGGCTCCAGATGAATGGAGGCGATCTCCTACAGTAGAAATACTGCCTCTCCTCCCAGTAAGATCACACACAGGCGGAACGGCTTTATTTGGGTCAGCACTCACAACACGGCAGTGGCCTGCCCAATTACAGTCTCTGAGTCGGCTACCCAGCTGTAGGATGGTCCCTGGACAACCACTATGGGTCAAGGGCCCCCGTAGCTGTCCTAGCTCTTCCCTGCCCCTCTAGCAGGGGCAGAGGGAAAGGTTCACACTCACTCTCCCCCGAGGGGAAGAGGAACAGAGAAGGTCCAATGCTCAGGCTCCCTGCTGTGTGACCTGCCTCTCTCAGTGGGGAGAGGCACATCTACCAATTTGGGCAGCAATCACCCTTAAGTACAGCCAGGAGGAGGGCACCAGGTCAGATCCAGGATTGGATATACTCAGGCCTAGTTCCACCTCCTCCCCCTGTCACTTAAGAGTACTGCAGGGAGTGGGGAAAACCCAAGATTACTACTGCAGCCTGCTCTTACCAGGGCTTACTGCCAGTGATGGCAGACTGATAGCCAGAAAACCAGTCCGGGCTATAACAGTGTAGGGTGTATGGTGCATCTCACCATTTTCTAATTACCCATTTTTACTAAAATACTACAGTATAGTTTTGATTGTGTTTTTTCATTTCTTTCCTCTTCTTTTACCCTTTGCACCAATGGACCCTTCAAACGTTAATTTTGAACAAGTGGACTGATCTAATTTTCTATGGGGGAGGGAGGTGGGGGTAAGCAGACTCCGGTAGTGTTGTATGTTATTATATGTTATCACATCTCACTAATACTGTGTATACTAATGCACACTACTGACTGTATGTTTTAACACTTCCACTATTTATTATTCTTTACGTGTACCATTATTTTTTTTGGTTTGAGGTTTTTAAGTGCAAACATATGTGTATACACATTATGTCATATTGAGACTGAAAAATAATTGGGGATCCTGTGAGAAATATGGTTGTACTACAGTATGAGTATTTTGTGTCTTTATCACCCTTGATTTGTATATGCTAATATACATATAGATGTACTGTAAGAGTTTGAAGTAGATGGTAAGGATTGGGATCAAGGTGGGAGGTAAAAGTAGAGTAACCGAGATACTTCATCTTCTTACAGGAGAGAAGGCATCTCGATTAGATGAAGGAGGATTCAAGAAAATAGGTGTTGAGGAAGTCACAGGGTTTATCTCTCATCTGATAGATTCCACCTTGTCTTTGAAGTAGTCAGCAAAAGTTTAGGGCAGATGCGGGTGAAAGACAGTAGAAGGTTTGAGGAGAGAATAAAACATAGAGAAAAGGCATTGTGTGTTAGACTGTGAGTGTTAATAAGTGTACAAAAATAACTTTGCTTTACTAGAAATTGAGCTGAATTGTAACAGTATAGGTGGAATTTGTAGAGGAGGAAATCAGAAAGCTTGCGAGATTTACTCCATAGATGCTCACAGGAGCGAATGTAGTATGTAGAAAGTGTGTTTGAGTATTGAACATGGATTGAAAGTTACAGCAGTGTTAGAGCGTTATAGAGTGCCATTGATGAAGGGGAGCATGCTGATCCAGGCAGTTGGGAAGGATAGCGCTTTGTTGGTGACCAGATTTATGGTCAGTGGAGGATATAGAAGAGAGTTTAGAGCCGAGAGGATTCCAAAGCTTGAAGATCCTAAATGGAATAGTAAAGTAAGGCAGGAGACATAGTGGAGATAAATTGGAGACAGCAAAGGAGATTAGGTGATGGTTCAAGAGAGAAAAAGGGACAATAGAGTAGATTCCAAAAGAACTGTTATTAGTGAAGACAAGGTTGAAGAAGTGGCCATCATTATGGGTGCAGGAAGCAATTTACAATGATGATTAGTAAGTAAGGAAGAGAAAACATGAAGCTAAGGAGACAGATGAGGTTTCAGTATGGCAATTAAAATCTCCTATGAGGAGAGTTGGTGAGTCAGAGGAGGGACAAAAAAGGATAACCAGGATTCGAAATCAGAAAGAAATTGGAGGCAGCAAAAGGAGGATGACAGACAGAGTTACCATTAATTCATCCTCAAAAAAGAGGATGCCAGAAGCTGACCGTGCATGCGTGAGCGATAAGTACCGACTGCGCATGCATGGTCGGTGTTAATCGCTTGCACATGCACAGTCGGCTTTAGTTTTCACACATTCAGCATTGGATGACAGCGCATGCGCGAGTGATGACTGCGCATGCACGAGCGCTGATAATGCATGCGTGAGCGTATGTGCAGTCGGTGATCATCGCTACCGCATGTGCGGTCGGCATTCCCGGACATTTGTACTAATTTTCAAATTCCTCCCAGACAGCGTCCTTCAATCAAATATCCGGACATGTCCGGGAAAATATGGACATATGGTAACCATATGATAGACAACAGCAATGCATAATAAAAAGAAGATCACGTGAAATTCCAAGTATAGGAAGGACAGAGAAGCAGGAATGTGTTTGTGTTTCATTAATATCTTTGGAGTCAGAAAAAGTGTTTAATATGTTACCACCCTTTTGTAATTTTCCCTGTAAAAAAGTTATTCATATTTTAATATTTAATGAGGGAAAGCTCTCCTTTCTCCTATAAATATATTTTTGGTTTAAAAACACTATAAAGTTCTAGAAAAAAGAATATAAAGTTTATATTTTGTATTACATGTTTAATATTTAAACAATTATATGTTGCGGTATATATGTTTAAATGACTATAACATAAATGAAAAATGTGTAGATCCCCACTGATTGAATTAAATGCAGTAGCAGCAAATGAGGTTTAGCATTTGCCATAAAGCACAAGGTGGAGCCATTGGTCTGTGAACAGACTGGGAATCTGGAAGAATTATCTGGCAGGAAATAGCAAATCTTTGTTTTAAAACTACACAAAGTACATGTAAAAGGAAGTATGTAAATAAATAAATATAAATACAAGATGGCAATATATTTATGTTACAACCGTTTCATGTTTATTTAATTATCATCCTAATTTTTTTGTCTAGCTTATGAGACAAAGAGGCAATAGAGCCATCAGGGCCCTATCGCATGGAAGCTACCATTAAAATCAAATGCATTGGAGGAACATATATGTACCCAAAAAGTTATTTGTTTTAACTTTAATTAAAAGGTCATGTTCCTTTTTAAAAAAAAATAATAAACCTTGTATTTTTGATATTGTGGATAGCATTTAAAATATATTTATACTGATTTTCATAATCGATCATAATGCATCCTCAAAACTCACCTACAGATGTAGTCCTATCTAAGTTCATGTTGGGTGCTAGGAAACTGGCGATGAATGGAGCCTGACCGCAGCTCAAATGCAGCTTCCTTGCACCCCAAAGCCCAGTAAACTGACTGCCCTGAAGGGATTAATGCAGGTCCGTGCTTCGGAAGGGTGCCCCCGCTGCTTTAAGCCTCCCAAGCCTCCACCAGTCTAAGAGCTGCCCAGAGAAATCATAGAGAAGCAGTCCCTGTCTCTGTGTCTCCTTGCACAGCTCTTACAGAGGATCACACTATTTTATTTTTCATACATAGGATTGAAGCAGGAGGTATCCGGAGCTGACGAAAGAATTATGTCCTCTGGCGTGTAGATTCAGCACATTGGTTGAATATGTGGAAGATAGAAAAAATAACAGTGTATTACTGAGCACAATTGCTGGGGTGTCCAATTGGGGTGTATAGGACACTTACATATATCGTTGTCTTTGGTGATTTCACCAAACAATACAATGACTGGATATATCCTACTGTATTTCCCAGACAATTATTACATATATATTCCTGAGCTGAACCTAATTAATTTCAGGTCTAGGGACCTCCTGCTTCCTGGGGTACAGGCCTCCGTATGGGATGCCGGTATCTCCTGCAAGTTTAATCTTCCGTGTCACGGCCCACGTGACAGGGACATTTAAACAGCCCCAGATACTGGTACCTCATATGCAGACCTGTACCTCAGGAAGCAGGGGGTTACCGGACCAGAAATGAATACATTTTAGCTCCGGAGACCCCCTGCTTCAATCCTATGTTCTTAAAGTAAAAATAAACTAAAAGCAAAGCTTCATTACTTGTGGGGCTAACCGCTAAGGTATTGAAGTGGTTAAACCGTCCCGCCATTCCCCTTTCCACAGGTTGCCTAATCACTCACTCCCCCTCGTCTTGACTAATGTCCAATATACCTACATTATTAGCCAAATGTGGCTAATAGTGGTTTTGGGCATTAACCAAAATAAAATACAGATACAGTAGAGTAATTACCAAGGCTCTAAAATAAAATAGATTTTAAATAATTGATTGTCACTTTGAATTACTAAACCCTCTCAATGGAAAGCATAGATAGCCACATTGGCAATCAATATTAAGCTTTAATTTAAAAAATACATTAACAATACAAATACATTAATAACCTCCCTCCCCCTTCATTACCTTAGTGGCTAATTGCTACGGTAATGGAGGGTTTAACCCTCCCGTTAATTTGACAAAGGATACAGGTGCTGTACAACGCCATTTGCAGTATGCAATAAATGAATTCTACAGTACATCGGGTATATTTTTTGCCTCTGAATTGTGCTAATGATTCTTTTGTACATACTATAAGGATATATGGGGGCCATATACTCTACTAAAATACTTTTGGAAGAAAACTGGTATAGTTTTAAGTACAGATGTTGGTAGATGGTCACGGGGACAGTAAGTCTTGCTACACCTGTATCTAAAAATATATATTTATTGGTAAACTAACCAATTGCAACTGATTGGGTGGTGACTGTAGATGGACGCACTGGTACAGAGAAAGGTCAGATGGAGGTATATCTCTGTCAACCTAATTGTCCATGACAAAAGGAAAAGGGTTATTATATTTTTAAAGTGACAAAAAAATGATGTTGCTGAAGTCTTTATTCATTTTCTTTATCATGATGAAGGAAATAACAATAAGAGCAGGCGCTAATTCGATTAGAATGAAGACACAGTTGATACTGAGATACTTCATGGTTACTTATGCTGATGGTGAGAATGCCTCGGTGTTTACCAATTACAGTAGATCAACGTCACTGTTGCATCATAGCAATTAGCCAATCACATATGAGGATGATTTAACACTATGCAAAAGGAAAAGGTTGAACAGGTTATGTGGGTACCAAAAATAATAAAATACCTGTTCAACACGTTCAGTACTCCTTGACAAAGGCCCACGGGCTGAAACGCGTCAGAGGATCCGCCAGACATTTACCATGATGTTGGATTAAACGCTTTTTTCTTCACCACCATTGCCTGCTTGCTGTTCTTTCTCCCGGCTGTGCATCGTTTTTGCCTCCGACGGGAGGTGTGTTCTTTTTTCTCCTTGCACTTAACATTTACACTTAGCAAAAAAATGAAGAGTGCAAGGTTCTACAGGCAGAGAATTATGCTCTCAATCTCTGCACAGAGATTGTGTGAACTAGTGCCTATTGCAAGCACCCACAAAAGGACCCCTGTGAGGACTTGCTGGGCAAAAAATAGCCATCAAATCCATTGATTGTCACTGTGGTTATCTATGCCATCAACGGGGGCACAGATTGCCAATGTGGCTTTCAATGGACACCCTATAGTCATTAAATATGTTTCTTACCTTGCCAGAATGAAAGCTCACCCTCCTCATCCAACTGTGGCACCAATCATCTATTGACCAATGAAGCAATGATCCTCATTTGCCCCAAAGCAATGATCCTCAGCTTGCATTTCAAATTAAATGAGTACTTCAGTATTAGGTGATACCTTTTTTTATTTGGAGTAACAATTGATATTATAAGACAAGCTTTCGAGAGTTCTCCTCTCTTCCTCTGGTCGGCAATACTGATTTACAGAGATTGTGTGAGTTTAACAGAGATGTAAAAAAGAAAAAAAACGCCATCTAGGGAAGATGATACAGAGAAGGAATAAACAGACAGGGCAATAAATGGATGAAAGGGACAGTAAGACACAGGACCCTACATCCATCAGCAGGGTGGTGGGGATGCACGGGGGCTGGGGATAGAGGGTTGATTGTTGTATTAAAAGAGAGGCAGGGAGAAACATTACAAAAAGTGATGGTAGTGGGTTAAAACTCCATATCAGCATTGTTTAAGTGTCAAAGTACAGTATATTATCATTATCATTATCAACAGGTTATGTGGGTACCAAAAATAATAAAATACCTGTTCAACACGTTCAGTACTCCTTGACAAAGGCCCACGGGCTGAAACGCGTCAGAGGATCCGCCAGACATTTACCATGATGTTGGATTAAACGCTTTTTTCTTCACCACCATTGCCTGCTTGCTGTTCTTTCTCCCGGCTGTGCATCGTTTTTGCCTCCGACGGGAGGTGTGTTCTTTTTTCTCCTTGCACTTAACATTTACACTTAGCAAAAAAATGAAGAGTGCAAGGTTCTACAGGCAGAGAATTATGCTCTCAATCTCTGCACAGAGATTGTGTGAACTAGTGCCTATTGCAAGCACCCACAAAAGGACCCCTGTGAGGACTTGCTGGGCAAAAAATAGCCATCAAATCCATTGATTGTCACTGTGGTTATCTATGCCATCAACGGGGGCACAGATTGCCAATGTGGCTTTCAATGGACACCCTATAGTCATTAAATATGTTTCTTACCTTGCCAGAATGAAAGCTCACCCTCCTCATCCAACTGTGGCACCAATCATCTATTGACCAATGAAGCAATGATCCTCATTTGCCCCAAAGCAATGATCCTCAGCTTGCATTTCAAATTAAATGAGTACTTCAGTATTAGGTGATACCTTTTTTTATTTGGAGTAACAATTGATATTATAAGACAAGCTTTCGAGAGTTCTCCTCTCTTCCTCTGGTCGGCAATACTGATTTACAGAGATTGTGTGAGTTTAACAGAGATGTAAAAAAGAAAAAAAACGCCATCTAGGGAAGATGATACAGAGAAGGAATAAACAGACAGGGCAATAAATGGATGAAAGGGACAGTAAGACACAGGACCCTACATCCATCAGCAGGGTGGTGGGGATGCACGGGGGCTGGGGATAGAGGGTTGATTGTTGTATTAAAAGAGAGGCAGGGAGAAACATTACAAAAAGTGATGGTAGTGGGTTAAAACTCCATATCAGCATTGTTTAAGTGTCAAAGTACAGTATATTATCATTTTGAGTTTGAATGTTTTCTGTTCTTGAGTGTTTTTAAACATTCCATTGAGGATTTTGAGTTATAAATCATGTATTTAATGATCTGGCTTGGAGTACAATATCTTCTTTCTTCATGGTGTGTTATTGTGTGTCTGTGTGGGTTCATTCTGGTTTGACGTTTTTGACTTGTTTCACCAATGTAGAATCCTTAGTCACATTTGCTACATTGAATCACATATACAACATTCCTGGTTGTGCAGCAGAATGTTCCTTTAACATTGAATGTTCTATGTTTGTGACTGGCGGTGGGATCTCGGCATTTACTGTATGTTTGCAAAGTTTGCAGCATGTGATGTTGCATGGTCTTTTGCCATTATTAGGGTCCTTCAGTTCGTTATGAAGTTTTCTATTGACTAACTTCTGTCTGAGGTTTGGCAGTTGCCGGAGTGCAAGGACCGGAGGTTTGGGGAAGATTTTTTTTAATGTTTTGTCCTCTGTTAGCATGGGTTGCAGATCTTTTATTATTTTTTTGCACTCCCTCTAGGGCAGGGTTGTATGTAGCCACTAGTGGTATGTGTGTGGTTGGTTTAAACTTCTTGTATTGGAGAACGTGTTCTCGTTGGGCTTTAAGTGGAATTGTGATTGTTGTGGCAATAGTCTTTGGTTTATATCACTTCTGTCTGAACGATTCAGTCAGGGTTGTGAGGTGTCTGTTTCTGTCTTTAGTGTCAGAGTATGTGCAGTGTTATCTTATATTCTGGCTGTGTATGTGGGTCGTTTTGTATGAGTGGGATTGGAGCTGGAGTTATGGAGGTAACTACATCTCTTTTTGGGTTTCTTGTATACATATGTGTGTAGTTTGCCATTCTTATGCCTTTTCTGCATCATCTGCCCTAGATAGCTACCTTTCCAGTGGCGTAGCTAGACATGTGCAGGCCCCCAGGCAAAAAAAATGTCAGGGCCCCCTCATGTCTCTCTCTTTCTCCCCCTCATGTATCTCTCTCTCTCTCTCTCTCTCTATCTCTGCTCTCTATCTCTTTGCTCTCTCTCTTTTCTCTCTCTCTGCTCGCTCTCTCTCTCATGTCTTTCTTTTCCCTCTTGTACTTCATTTTCTCTGTGTCTCTTCCTTCCTGTATCCTTTCCTTTTCATGTCTGTTTTTACCTCTGTGATTTAATCCTTCCCCTCCCTCTCACCTTTCCTAGCCTGTCTCTAAGGCTGCAGCTACAGCCCCACGCCGCACTACTTGAGACCATGCCCCCTGACCTAGGCCCCACCCACCTACTGAGGCTCAGCAGAGGAAGGAATTTCCCCTGTCCTTCCTACTGTATCTCAGGGCCCCGCCCCCTGACCCAGGACCCACCCACCTGCAGAGGAAGGGATTTCCCTCTGTGCTTCCTCCGCAATGTGCTGCCGACAGGTGGGGAGGAGGTGGAGAGAGCAGGACCCCCAAGAGTGCGGGCCCCCAGTCTTTGACCGGGCTGCCCAGCCAAAGCTACACCCCTCTGTATCTTTCTATTTTGACATCTGTGTTAAGCTCATGGAATCTCTGACGTCAGATGGCCCAGCCCTCCCCACAAATCTCTTCTGTAGAATAAGCCAATTGCGTAGTCCCGTTGGATATGCTAATAGTCAATAAACAAAACTTTAATATACCCTCCTAGACATAACACTAAGGCTGGGAAAGTGAGAGACACTGGCGCCATGTGCATCCACGTATACGTGAACACGCCCCCCTCAGAGGTGCGCGACCATGGTGGGTAAATACAAAAACAAAAAACTTTATTAAACAAAAAAAAAACACGTGGGGCTGTAGCTGCAGCCGTTTTAGCTCATGTGATGAAAGTATATCATATAGATTATTATCTCTATTAAGTACAATTTAAATTCTTAGATTTTGAGCAGTAGAGCAAAGGGCGTACATTTTCTTTCACAATTTAACATATGGAATTATGAAGTCTGTCGGGTTACATAGTTGGCAAGAACTGACAACCCACAACTAGCCAGAGATATTACATTTACGGCTTCTCAGAAACAAGCAT
Source organism: Ascaphus truei (assembly GCF_040206685.1). NCBI lineage: Eukaryota > Metazoa > Chordata > Amphibia > Anura > Ascaphidae > Ascaphus > Ascaphus truei. The sequence continues at coordinate 494,199,317 of NC_134483.1, read as the reverse complement.
CTCAATTGTTTTCAGAACAATGCCTTGTGAGAAACCTGCTATAATACATTCTGACATTGTTTTAATTACGGGATGATTGGCAGACACTTGTAAGAGTACATTATAGTTCTTATGTTATAATTGAAGTGCTCTTTTTATCATCATGCATATTTGCTGTTACCCAGGTAGCTTCTTCTATGGTACATTCTCTCACACTCAACTCTTTGACCTCTAGGCTGTAGGGACAACAGGAGTCCCGGTCTCCGTATTTAACTAAAGAAAACAACAACTAGAAAGGCAAAGTCCTTTGAAATGATCAATGCCTCTCCATCAAAAGTCAAAGAAAGTGTTCCTAATGATGAGAAGGGGATGGCAGAAAATAATGAATGTATTGAGGAAGCTTCACAATGGTGCAGACTATCTACTACAGGAAACTTTATAGACTGAAAGTTTTTGACGTTATTTATTAAGGGCTTTGTTTCTAATGCAAAACTAATGCAATATGAAGTCTCAATTTTACCAACTATGAAATTATATCTACAAAAAAACCCCAGCTCTGTAAAATATAAATATGAAACTTCCAAGAATAAGTATGCAGTCTACGTGACAAATGTTAACATGTTTAAAGCAACCCATAAACCAACCAGGCATGTCATTAAATATCCCTTCTATTTTTATCTATGTATGACTAAATAATAGATACAGTATTTCTGTTAAATAACAAACTGTACTAAGTAATGTAAAAACAAATGACATTTCACATTAAACATTTCGTAATGGATCAGGAAGTAAAAACGTTTTTCAGTGTGATACAATCATGAAGTTGGAAAGAGTAACAATTTGTTTCTAACGTTGAAAAGCAGAAATCCAGTAGCACTGAATTATTGACTACCACCTTAAAACTAAATTCTCAAACAGGATAGAGAGACAAACTAAAGTGGATGTCAAGCACAGACTGCAAGTCAAATGGATCCATTTAATGTTTAGTAGTCATTCAACATTTCTGGGCAAGCTTGCACCTTCATCAGGGTGGACTTATTTGACTTGCTGTTTATTTTGGTGAGCTTGACTCTAGGTTTGTAGATGTTAAACATTTTTTGTCATCAGTGTGGAAAAAATGTGATCTTATTCTGGTTGATACATTTAATTTTATTTGGGATTTAAACATACTTATTGATTCAAAACATCTGACGCTTAAACTTTCTTTTTAAAGGTATTCTTATACCGACAGTGTAAATGAATAGATATAGGAAGTAAATTATGAGTGACATATTAAAGATTACAAAGCATTTCCCTAGATACTAAGGGGACTATTCTAGTATCTTCGATAAGCGACTTATTGACAATTGTGAGCACTTTTCGATCAAGCTTGCATGTGTGGCTATTCAGAAAGCTCCGATAATATGCCACACTCGCCCAAAAACGGCTTCTTCCCGATCGGTCGTGCTCCGACTCAGACATACCGAGTGTCACGATGGACGCACTTATTAACAAATTTATATTTTGTGGATCCCAATTGAGCAGAACAAGTTGAGCAAAATAAACTGAGATTTATTCCCTTGATAGGCAAACACACGACAACTGCAGAATACACTTAATAATTACACTTACTGGTATAGGAACAGGGGATAATGTCCAGAAAGGTGCAAAGCACCAGAAGATTGTCTTTTAAAATGTAGTCCTTTTGCAAGGGCGCAAATTGCCAGCCCAATCCTTCTGTGAATGTGCAAAGTCTTTTCTGGTCCATTGGGGTTAATCAGATAACCCCCAGCAATCACAGTGTCCTAACGCAGAGTTTTGTCCTTGGTTCTGATGTAATAAGACTCTTTGCGTTCCAGGAATGTGCTGCTGCTCTTCTCCGCTATGAGAAGCGTGTTGGAACTCCGCTCACATGGTAGAATGAAAGATGAAAGACAATGGGAATAGCCTGGGTGGGATTATATAGGGTTTGGAAGCCTATCGCCAACATACCCACCCAATCCCCCTTGTGGGAAAGTAATCATTCCCCAATCACCTACTTGCCCACAGTTTGGAGAGTGGGCACTAGGGATTTCCTGTTCACACAGAGCATGTGCGACAACGCCACCTTGGCTACTTAGCATAAGTGCACTCCCCTCTTTACCTGGCCCCTCTCAGGCTGGAAGGGGGAAACTCAGGATGTGAGCTAGCACAAATGGTCAACAGGATTTCCTATTTAGCATCCATCTGGCCAATTCACCCCCCCCTGACTCTGGGTCTTTTGATATGCAACTTGCAGAGAGACTTACAGGCATGGGCCCAGCATGCTAGCTTTGAAGCTTGCATAGGCAAGTGACCCAGCTCATAGGTGTCAAAACATTTGGTTCTTGTGTGCATTTTAATGACAGGAGAAAAAAAACCTACCTCCTGCTTGTCTCTTAAAACCTGCAGCAAAAATACACTTTATTGATCATACCTGGTCCCCTTATTTCACAATTGTATTTTTCATATGCGTGCGCTTGGGATGTACTATACTGCAGGCACATACAATCCTGCAAAATTGGTACAACAAGGGACAGAGGGAAAAATAAGACATGTACAGTGCATGAAAAATGAACCCCTTCATCCCCAATATGAAATAGGGGTAACCAGCTGAGCACACTGCCTTTATTAATGCGCTGATTACGCCCATTTTCGCCACACCGAGCAGCAGCTCAGAGAATGCTCAAATCGCATTTTTTTTTACAGATCGAGCTTATCAGGACATTGTGGTTGCAACTAGTAGGTTCTGATCTATGGGATACATGATGTGACTCAGATGACAAAAATGTATTCTTATTGCTTCGGATTGAATCCGGATGTCTCCAGAGCTGCCCCTCATTAATATCAGCAAAAAAACTGATGCATGTACCTGTAATAGACCAGAAAAGAAAAGCAAACACATTTTGTGCACACAAACCAACAATCTGGGTCAATTGTGAGACATATTTAATAATGTTTATATTTATGATTAGTATTTAATATAAGTTTTACTGCAGCTTTCTGCTTAGGATGTTCCTGCTATACAGAAGTTAAGTTATAAAAAAAAGCAAACATTTGAATGTTATATTTCATTGAGGTAATTTTAGTAATAAAAATATAATTTTTGAAACTATTAGTATTAAACTAATAGTGAGACTGATTTATTTTACACAGCATAATTTGCACAGTGTGTTTGCTCTGGATAATAGGCCAATGAGCTGATTTGCCATGTGTGATTCGAACATGGAAGAGGTTGAGGATCACATTCATTAAATACTTTTGTAATATCCATTATTCAAAAGAAGCACTTCCCAGGGACTCAGTGAGCTTAAAGCAACATGTCATTATTTGCAGCTTCATTATAGGTGGAACAATAAAATCATTGAAGCAGTTGGGGGTTGTCTCTGGTGCCACTTCTGTCATGGCTCAAATATAAAAGATACAAGGCTGAGGCATTTCACAACTGTCACCATAGACACACGAAGTGCCTAATGATCTGTAATTCAGAACACAGGTCAACAATTATTTATCTGTCAGATTTCTGCAGATATAACTCAGTGTTACAGTTCCCTAGGGTATAATTCTTCAGTCTGTCTATTTGATTTTCTGTGTGAGAGCCTTTTAAAAACTCCTGGAGGACAAACAGTGTAATCTTGTCTCTGTACAATGATGGGTGATGGAAAGTGTGAAACCATTCAGAGCACTTCCTTGCTGCTGTCATATTTCATCACTGTTCTTTCTTTACGAAGGAACCATGGTTTTATTTATGGCAGTGAGACTTGAATTCAATTGCAGTGCAATTTGGATTGCAATTTGACCGTATTGTGTGTCTATTATTGTTTATAAGAGGACTGTGTATATTTGACAGAATATAGAAAGTTAGATTCTATAGTAAGTTTACGTAAAAATTGAAGATAATCAGAATTAGTTATTGAGAATGCATAACAAATTGAGGCATATGTCTTAAATTAATAATAATAATAATAATAATAATAATAATAATAATAATACCACATTATAGGAATGTAGAAGAGTGCATATGCTGTAGTATTCTTGAATGACCATGTCTGTTAGTTAATAAATGATAATTGTGTAACCAAAATGGCTCTGAATTGCTGCAGTCGTTCCTCTGATAATCTTGGCAGAATCGGGATGCTCAGTTTTAGCAATAAAGAGATATCCTGATAAACTGTATTGTGTATCTAAGCCAATTATTATGGCTGGCAAGCTATAGCCCCACTACAATCACTCAATGATATCACTCACTGTCTGGGCACAAATTCCTCTCTGAATGGAATGAGTGAGCTGTTAGTTCTTGTTGATTTAAACCAGAGTTTTGCAGAGCCTGGTGCACTGTGTGTGCGTGAGGCATCTTACCTCCTCCAGAGCAGGCATCTCCTCCAGCTACCATGTGTTGCCTTGAAGACATCACATGATGCCTCTTGCCTGCCCTCACAACATGTGACATTGCATCGTCGAGGCGACGCGTCATCACTTGGAAGCAGGAGTAGATGCCGGCACTTAAAGAGACCAGGTGCTCTGCTCTGGTAATCACAGTTTAAATGTTGTTGTGGTTAATTTAACTACCACAGTTGTGGTGGAGAAGATCTCGGGGCTAGGTGTTGTTACACACACCGATGGCACTGCCATCAAGACGACCCTGGCTGGATCCTAAAAACAACAAAATGTGAACACAATTCAAGTCACAAAATTTAGCCCAACTAATTTCCCAATACTCACGGACAAACCTAAGATCTAGCAACCATTCCTTTCTAGATTAGATTCTACTGTATACAACAAACAAAAACCCCAAATGCTACATCTAAATGACAAAGTATACACAGCTCAACCCCGTTATAGCGCGATCCTCAGGGGTCATCCGATCCGACCGCGCTATAACCGGGGTCACGCTAATTTAAAAAAAAATGGCCGCCGTGTGCCTGAACAGGAGGAGGGGGAGGGAGGAAGAGGTGGAGTGAGGCACCGGCATCCCTACATGTCCCCCAGCAGCCACCGTAACTCCCCTCGCACTTCCCCCAGCAGCCTCACTTCCATCCGCCTGCCCTGCTCTGATCCCCCCCACCAGCCCCACTCCAATCCCCCCGCCAGCCCTGCTCTGATGCCAGCCCCGCTCTGATGCCCCCCCATCAGCCCGCTCCGATGCCAGCCCCGCTCTGACCCCCCCCCCGCCAGCCCGCATCGATGCCAGCCCCGCTCCGATCCCCCCGCCAACTCTGCTCCGATGCCAGCCCCACTCCAATCCCCCCCGCCAACCCTGCTCTGATGCCAGCCCTGCTCCGATCCCCCCCGCCAGCCCCGCTCCGATGCCAGCCCTGCTCCGATCCCCCCGCCAGCCCCACTCAGATGCCAGCCTCGTTCTGATCCCCCCCACCAGCCCCGCTCAGATCCCCCCAGCCAGCCCTGCACCAATTCCCACCAGCAGCCGACACCAAGGGTAGGGAGTTATAGGGGGGGGCTGTGTGTGTGTGTAGTGTGTGCAGTTGTTGTGAGTGTGCAGTGTGTTGTGAGTATGTGCAGTGTGCTGTGAGTGTGTGCAGAATGCTGTGAGTGTGTGCAGTGTGTGCAGTGTTCTGTGAGTGTGCAGTGTGTGTGTGTGCAAAAAAAAATGTTTTTTTTTAAAAAAAATATGCGGGGTCCACGCTCAAACCGCGTTATAAGCGGATCCGCGTTATAGCATATCGTGCTAAAACGGGGTTGAGCTGTAGTTAAATACTTATCTGTTTGTCTTCTCATAAGTATGGGTTATTTAGTTAAACTCTTTGGCCAAAGCGTTAGAAGCCTGCAGCCATGCCAAGGCATGACCCCTTTGCAGGTTCTAACACTAACTGTAAAAAAATCTCACTTACCTCTATAATGAAGGGAGAAATGTCTTAATAGACCAATCTTCTACAGGTGCATAAAAAAAATGTCTACTTAAAAAGGGAAAGGGGCAAACTTTAAACCAGGGAGAAGAGGTCACTAACCTCCAAACAACTGTTACCAGTTGACAATTAACAAATACACACAATCCCTGCAAGCTCTGAACCCAACACCCACCACATCATATATATTTGTGTCAAAAGGAGTGCTATTAGGTGTGACCAAATGTACTGTATACAACAAAAAAACAAAAAGGCTCAATGCTACATCGTGAGTGTCAGTCTTAGATTTAATATCAGTCCAATTAGTCTCAATGTACGAGCCCGGCAACAGCGGGCAAAGCGGGAACCAATCACCGTGCAGGAGATCTGGGACCGGTCAGCTAAGTGTCCAGGGTGCAGGTTCAAATGAGCATGACAATTTTACCTGCAAAGTAATGCCCATGTGTAGGATCTTTAGCCGCAGGTTAGAAAGGGCTACGGCTGGGGTAAAAAAGTCCCAACACTGCCTCCAAATTATAAAAGAACTGAGGGCCACAGCTAGAGGTATGTGAGGTGTTTCTCAGACAATTCAATGTTAAAAAGTTGTGGGAAGAGGACTGCAAACCCTTTCAGGAATTACAATTGTTTATTGATGCGGCGGGGGTGCGCGTTTTGGGGCGTACTTTAACGGGTAATGCTGTGCTGCACAATGGCCACCAGACTGGACAAAGGCAGGGCTAATTAAAAACATGGCTTTCCTGGAGTTATTAACCCATTATAGTCACAGAAGAGTTATTGGCTAGAAAGCTGGCCAACAAACATATCATATTCTGGTCAGATAACATGTAGGTTTTTGATAGACGGTATTCGGTTTATTTTGTCGCACAATTATTTCACTTTTAATTCACAGTATTTCATTCAGAAATGTGGTACCGCTATGGGCACGAGGTTTGCTCCTAGTTATGCCAATCTTTTTATGGACAGTTGGGAGGAGGAGTTCATTTGGAACAACTGTCCTCTAGGAGCGAACCTGGTTCTCTGGCGGCGCTACATTGACGATGTGTTTTTTATATGGTCAGGCACTCAAGATTCACTTAATAATTTTTACACATACCTTAATCACAATCACCTTAATCTTAAATTCACTTGTAGTTCCAGCACTGAGCACATTGATTTTTTGGACCTTCACATATATGTTAAAAATGAAACACTGCACACTAAGACCTTTTTTAAACCTGTGCAGGCTAACAATTATGTACGTGCAGATAGTCAGAATATTCCCCAGTGGTTGCGGAATATCCCAAAGGGCCAACTGGTGCGTCTTAAACGTAACTGTTCCGAAGAAGAGAACTTTAGGACACAAGCAGAAGATTTGAAACAAAAATTTATTAATAGAAAATATCCAGAGTCTGAGGTAAATGAAGCTTTTAATCAAGTCAATAAGATACATAGAGACACTTTACTCCAATATAAAAAAAAGGATATGCAAGAAAGGTGTAACAAGCAGGTAGCGTTCATCACTCAGTACAACAAGATGGCGCCAAAAATAAAACAAATTATTAACAAATATTGGCCTATTTTGTTACAAGATGAGGTGTTAGTAGACATTCTCCCTCAAAAACCGAACATTATATTTTCAAAGGCCAACAACCTTAAATCTAAGCTAGCCCCTAGTTGTCCGGTGAAACAACATAAGCAGGGACAAGGAGGGGGCTTGAAAGGTTTTTTCACCTGTGCTAAGTGTATAGCATGCTCCCATAGTAAGAGTGCTAGACAGTTTAAATCTAACGTCACCAATAGGAGCTACTCCATACAAAAATTTATCAACTGCCACTCAACATATGTTATATACCTATTGCAATGCCCTTGTGGCTTACAATATGTAGGCAGAACAGGGAGAATGTTCCAAAGACGCATCTACGAGCACATTTACAATATTAAGAGGGGCTTGGTGACACATAGTGTCTCACACCACTTTCTCTTATGTCATGACAAAAAACCCCAAGGGTCTATGTTGTCAGGCCATTGAGTTAGTTGATGTCAATCCAAGAGGGGGAAATAGACTCCAGCAGGCCAGTATGCGTGAGGCTTACTGGATTTATGAACTGAAAACCCTGTCCCCGAAAGGATTGAACATAGACTTTGAACTTAAGGCTTTTTTGTAAATCTTTTAATTGTCTGCCTCACAACATTTATATTTTTAAAGCTTTTTAATAGTTTTTAGGCATTAATGTTATCATGTTTAATGTTATTTATGTGTTTTGTGTGTATATTGTGTATGTTTAGCATAGGCCTACCCTATGTGCCGCCTTAAGTATGCCCAACATGGGGTTAATTTAATACAATCACTAATTAACCAATTGGAGCTCAGGACTGATGGTATATATACCATGGAGTCCAAGGGGCTGGCACATCCCTTGAAGAAGTACGCGCATGCGTACGAAACGCATCGGGAAGTTTCTAGTGTTTTTAGAGCTGTTCCAGTTGTGGAGAATTGTGTAGTTGGCGGTTTCAAGCCTAACAGCGGACTTGAGTGGAGGACTGGTGAGAGAAGGGCGTCCGGTGTGGAACCCCAGCGGACGTGACGTCACATTCGCCCGGAAGTCCTGTCACTCGAGTGATTCTACCTTCACCCCTGTCACGTGAGCACGCCAGTGAGAGAATCCCGGTTGCCATTTTGGAAGCCCAGCTGCTTGTCTCCAGGTCGTTGCTTGACTTATCCAGCATCTTGTGAGTAGGGTTGTAATTTTACCCCTCCGGATGCGTGTCATTTCTACCCTCCAGTATTAAATCAGCTTTTCTTTATTAATAGGCCTGTGCGAGTGTTTTTCGTGTGTGTGTCTTGTTTTGTATGTCCTGTTTGTCCTGTGTTGTCAAGTTTACACCTTCATCCCAGTGTTTTGATTTACTGCACCATAATATGCTTCTTTTCTTTTTCCACATATTACTTCGTTGATGTGAGAACCCTCGAATACCAGCACTAATAGGACTCCATTTGGACAATACACCTTTTTGGTTTGGTTTTCATTATATTTTCTGTGGTGCCGGTTTACCCTTTTTTCTTGTGTCCTTGACTGACTGTACAGTCAGTTTTTTACTTGGCTGCCAGCATCTTTTATCACATAAGTGTTTTATATATATTAGCGCTGTTTTACACCATTCTTTTTTCTGTGTCAGACAATTCAATGTTAAAAAGTTGTGGGAAGAGGACTGCAAAACCTTTCATGAATTACAATTGTTTATTGATGCGGCGGGGGTGCGCGGTTTTGGGGCGTACTTTAACGGGTAATGCTGTGCTGCACAATGGCTACCAGACTGGACAGAGGCAGGGCTAATTAAAAACATGGCTTTCCTGGAGTTATTAACCCATTATAGTCACAGAAGAGTTATTGGCTAGAAAGCTGGCCAACAAACATATCATATTCTGGTCAGATAACATGTAGGTAGTCAACTCCATGATTTGCCCATCGTCACCATCACCACTGGTGGTTATTGCGCAGGCTGGTGCTACGGTACATGCAAGGGAACATAAACTTTAAGGCAAAACATGTCCCAGGGAGGTTGAACATAATTGCAGATGCATTGCCCCACTTTAATTGGCCAGCTTTCAGGCCGATAGCCCCTGGCACACATGCAAAGGGTTTAATCTGCCCAAATTGTATTGTACTGTATCTTTATTCCTCTAGCGCCAAAAGTGTACTCAGCGCTTCACAAAGAATACAGTATAGGGAATTATAATAATACAATAAGTGCAGAAAAATCAGACAATAGGAAAGGAAATCCCTGCCCCGAAGAGCTTACAATCTAATCTTTATCCATTAGGGCAGAGGGACTAAGTGATGTTGTCCAGCAATTGCTAGCTCCACGCACGTGGAAAACATACAGCAATGCATGGCATTAGTGACGTGCTTTCAGGGAAGCCACAAAGATAAGGTGTAAGGTCAATAGCACCCAACAGCTAATTAACTTCCTACTCACCCAAAAGTAGCCAGGCATATCACGGGCAAAGGCAGGTTACATGTTAAGGGGCATAGCCTTTTTCCTCAAATTAAAAAGATGGTAAGACATGACCAAAGATTTTGTCATCAGGCGCATCCTGATTGGGTGGGGCAGAGGCGAGTGCAAACAAAGGGATAATAGCGAGCCAGTGACAGTAGAGGTTACAAAGCTAAAACAACACAGTGCAATCAGTATGCGCAGGCCCCTATGACTCTATTTTGTTTAACACAGCCTTCACTCTTGCTTTTTTTTGAGCTTCTCGAGTGGGGGAATTGGTAGCAGCATCTAAAACTAACAGGAACGTTGGCCTATTTTTTAGAAACATAATAGTCAGGATAACACCGCTGCATGCCACATACACAAGCAAAAAAGTGATTAAGCAGGAAAAAAGGCCTTGGTGCACCTAAAAATGCACAAAGACACGAGGGTGTGCCCTGTGAGGGCCGCAATGTGCTACGCCAGGCAACGGCCGCAATGGTGCGAGGTTTTTCTGGCGCACTGCAATTTAACCCCTTTAACAGAATTTCGTTTCAACAGCATCTTTAAACGCTGCCTTAAAGAGGGTGGCATGCAGTAAATTTCCTCAATTTAGGGAGCAACTCCTTTAGAATAGGGGCTGCAATGGTGACAGAAGAGCAGGGTCTTCCTGTTGAGCAGATCAAAAAGCTGAGAAGGTAGAAATCTAACGTATACAGGGTGTACATGTGATGCAGATAGGGGAGTCATTGAATACCAGTTCTAACATGTTTTATGTCTCCTCAGTGGGAAAATCAAGCACGGCTCACAAAGTTTTGACTGGTAGCCCAGTCTTTCATTCACTGGGCCCGGGAGCAGACCATGAACATGCTAGCTAATCTGCAGCTGGGGATACCACAAGAGAGTATGAACATATGATGGCTGGGTAACAGCTGGTAAGTATGGGCTGGGGAGATTTCGTAGCAACCACCACAAGAGCGTTGGTGGGCTATAAAAGTAAGCCTAGGTGGGAACAATCTTGTAGCAACCAAATTACTAGACCTAATCCTCCAGATACAGACACACTGCACCAGACTTAAAGCCTTATGGAATTACACAGTCATTATTTGGTCTGAAATTATCCAAAGATTAGAATGGAGGTGGGAGCTTGGAGCATTGAAATAAAAACAGAAGCCATCAGTAAGTTCATCCCCTCTTTTAAGTGGTAGATAGTGAGACGGGTAGAGTTTGAAGACAGGGGACATAGTTGTCACAGAAGGGACAGGGTTCCACCAAACAGACAAAGGTATAAACATTTTTTGTACTCAATCCGTAGACAAATTTTGGTGTAGAGGACGAATTTGGTCAAAACAATCCGTGGAATTCCAGGGAACGAATTTGGACTGGTTCACCCATCCCTAGCCAGGAGTGCTGGGAGTGGGGCTCGTAAGATGAGTCCTGGGAGTGGCAGTGGGGAGAGGAGTGGGGGATGAAGTTAGGCAAGGTGGGGATAGAGGTAAATAGAATAGTTGTGGTTGAGAGTTAAAGGAGCGATGAAAGGAGTAAGGGCAGAGGTGTAGAGGTTAGGAGAAGAAGGGAAAAGATGAGAAGTGCCCCAGCTGGTCAAAGCAATCCAGAAATAGAGTTGGAAAGGATGGGTTTCAAGGAGGCATTGCAGGGGAAATGAATGAATGTGCAGGCAGAAAGGCAAAGGAGTCGGAATCTGGATGGTTTTCACATAGAGCTTCTATCTTCAGTTGAGGCTCAAGCTCAATGTAGGCATGGTGCTGGTGCCATAACATTTGATTTACTGCTCCAGGGAATTAGGTTCTCTTAGAAAAGGCGATCAACTAAGCAACTGCAAGCAAACAATTGCATGGAAGGTGACACAGTCATTATTTGGTCTGAAATGATTCCAAGATTAGTATGGAGGTGGGCCTCCAGCTGGGTGAGCATTGAAAAAACCCAGGAAAAAGTGAACAAATACGTCAGTAAGTTCCTCCTCTCTTGTAAGCGGCAGATAGTAAAACGCCATAGAGTTTGAAAACAGGGGACATAGTTGGCACATAAGGGACAGGGAGCACCACACAGACGAGAGTATAGACATTTTTATCAGAAACCTCAATCTGCCTCTAAAGTCAATCAGCCAGGCAATAATCAATCAGAAAGCAGGGTCACAGATTGGGTTGGGTGTTCATCCCCAGTAAGTTGCCTCAATATATACAAAGATGACCAAATGTGTTAATAAGAACTTTAGGCAAACTACCTATCTACTCAAAAATCTAATTGAGATCCACAAGCAAGTAGTTGCCCAGGACAGAACCATCTACATGCTAGATAAAGTGTGCAGCATTATGAGTGAGGGCATACCCGTGTTGAGATCCAGTGCACCAGCCACAGTTAAGTTTCAAACCTGTTTGGAAAAGGGGGAATTTTAGCTCCCTTTTTCAACAACCCCTCCCACCACCACAACATATTCGTAACATTGTTTGCAAACTGCTTTCTCACAATTTGAACGTCTCTCATAATCACTTTGTAATTAAGTAGGATCAATTGACAAAAAATAACTTACATAGACTGGTGTAAAAAAAATTCATGTTTTTCTTCACGGCACAAATTAAGATACTTTGTTTAGAATACATACAGCATCAACCCACAGAAAAGTGTTTTCATGCATTGTTATTTTGGCACTCATGGGGAGATAGTCTTGTAGCTGTGAGTTTGTCCTTGTCAAACCACGCAGTTTGACAAGGTTATAAGTCGCTGATTTTTTTTTTAACAATTAGTATTCTGTAACAAAAACTGCATCTATTACATCATGTGTATTAATATTGACAAACTGTGCGGATTGTACTTTGCTTTGAAGAGGAATTATCAGCAGGGCAACTATCAGCACTAAAAAGGGGTAGAAATAATTGATGCATTTCTATATTGGAAATAACATGCTTTAAATATATATCGCTTAGAAGAATTGGAGTTTGTATTATATTTCTGTAAACACTTTTTTTTTAAATTCCTATGTTTCACAACATAAAGTGCATCATATTTTGACATAATAATGCGCCTAAAATAACATTCATATTAAGTCCGAAATTCTGTCAACGAATGTAGCATGACAATAAAACTGAAATACTGTAGGTAATTGACGTAAAAATATGACATTACATTTAAACAAATTGCTTCAATCACCAATACCATTAAAGAATAACTTTTCACAAATAACTTGTAACTGATATATATATCCGAGCTTAATAATCAACAACAAATAGTCGATACCATTCTATATAGTTATTATATATTGCAGGTAGTAGATTAGCTATGAAGATGCTACAATGCATATCTTTGGATATGGAATGAAACCGCTTGTTAAGCTTTCTTGCACGCTTTGGACATGCGAGAAGGGGTTTCAGAATACGGGAACCCACATATCCGAACGAAAAGAGTTATTTCTGCATGGATATGCACGTCTAGCAGCTACTAGAATATCCTCCTTAGTGAGAAATATTTATTTAGTGGGGTGCAGATTGCTAGCCACAGAGATTTTTTTGTCTTTTTAGAACTGTGAATTCTTTGGGGCTGAAGAAAATCACACAGCTAGGCAGAATTGTATGCATCTCATTTCATCTTATCATAATATGTGCACCAGGTAAGTACCTTAATATATTGATTCAAGATAAAAGTGTAGCATCCAAAGTTACCTTGATACATACACCCTTCTGCATCTGGTTTAAAGATGTGTGAAGTTTTTGCTCAAGGATCACGACCCATGCTAAAATCGCAGTTTTTGTAGCAACTAACATTTGCACACTCTTCAAAGTTCGGAAGCAATTCTTCAAGTAAATGCCAATTCCAGCTAGACTCTGGTATATAGCTTTTGAAGGGTCTGGATTTCTTTGCATATAGATTTGATGATGACATTTTCTAAGTTTGCTAGAATTTACCGAAGTTTGAGCCAACTTGATAGAATTTTTCTACAAGTTACAGCAACATTTTTAGGTCGAGTTTGCCTAAAACATTTGAGCAAAGTCAAACGATGAATACTTTTGTGAAAATCTGGAGAAAATGTAGACAAGTTTGCATATCTCTAATCTGAGTACCGTGTTCACTGTACAGTACCTGGATATACACACCCCATACAGTATGGAATGAGTAATGCATTGGTAAACAACAATGAATTAGACTTGCAAGAAGATAAAAGACATGCTTCTGATTGACCATTCTGTCCTCAGAGAAAGACCAATTATAAAAGGGTTTTGCAGTTATACATATTTTTAAAAATTAACAGACTATGAAAGGTTGTTAAATCTTTAAGACTGTTGAAATATTTGAATCTGGATCTTGTCATTTTAGGGAGCATAAGAGAATTGACAATGAAATAAACTGATATTGCTGGCATGGGATACTGCAGCTGTGAAAATAGATGCAAGAGGATGAAGCCAAAATTATACTTTGATTATTTTTTATTAGACATTAAGCAGGTGCTTTCCTGCAGAATGCTTTTGTGATGACTGATTTAATTTCCCCCTCCATTATAGCACTGCATTATACACATCATTGTAAATAGAATTTTGCAGGATAAGCTTTGAAGAACTTACAATCTATTTTTGTAACTGAACGCTGAAGCAGATGGAGATACATTTCTATATAATATTACAATATTACAGAAAACATTGTTACGGTTAAGGGTCTCCTTCTCCTCAAAGGGTAAGTTATGGATGGACAAGACATCATTTTGCCTCCCTTTTAGGTTGCTATTTCTATAGAAATAATATTTAAAATTGATATTTGTGAATTCATGGAATATACAATACTGATTTAATTAGTTTATTGTGAAGAGTTAATATCTAAGAAGAGAGCTTCTGAAATTCCAACATTGCTTTTGATACAACGCATATGAAAAATAAATTCCACAAATAGCAGCACTGAAGAAGTGTACAATTAATTCTGTATCTGGATTCCCCCCCCCCTAGGTTCTTTTAACTACAGCCTATACAGTAGCGATATAGCCTGGTCTACTTTCAATGTGTCTGTGGCAAGCAAAGTAATATCTTGTGGCTATTGATAAGCCATTGCTGTGACCAGTTTCGATGATAAGCCATTGCTGTGACCAGTTTCGATGATAAGCCATTGCTGTGACCAGTTTCGATGATAAGCCATTGCTGTGACCAGTTTCGATGATAAGCCATTGCTTTGACCAGTTTCGATGATAAGCCATTGCTGTGACCAGTTTCGATGATAAGCCATTGCTGTGACCAGTTTCGATGATAAGCCATTGCTGTGACCAGTTTCGAGCCTCCCACGGTTATTCTATGGCATTTGCGGTTTGCCATAGATGCTGTTAGATGGGTCGGCTGGGATGTTTGCAGGGCTGAGTGCAGGGACATGTGCAGGGCCTCAGCTCTTAACTTTTCTATCGACATCTCCTCATGGTCCCATCCTCATGGCTTCACGACATCAAATGGCGTCACGTTGCCATGACAACTTGATGATACGGCGCAATGCAGCATCCCATTGTCATGGGAACATGGTGGCACAGGGCATACCATTGTCATGGCAACACAATGACATTTGACATTGCAGAGCCATATTAACGAGACCCTTGATGAGAAGATGCCTCTGGAGAAGGTACTGTAAGGCTGCGGTCCCGCTGTGCGCACAAGCACCGCCCCCAATCTATCCGGGCCAAGTACATGCATCAGCGCGCATTTAGCAGCCGTGCTGTACTGCAAGTTTTCACACATACAATTTTTTTGTATGTGGAACTTGCGACGGAGGCATGGCCACGCCCCTGCCGGTGGTTCAGCCAATGAGGGTGAACCAGACGTGTGAGGTCATGGCCACTCCCTGCAAAACCCCCACCACACCCCCTCCAATCGCAAACTCTCCCTCTGTCCCAGGACCGCGATCTGCGGTGAAGCGCTGTGCACGCGTCGCCCCCCCCCCCCGCGCCGGGCGCGCGGGCTACAGAACACACTGGGACCGCAGACTAAGTGAGTTAGGCCTCTGTAAGTGCTGGGTTTCTGTAAGCACAGGGGCTTCTGTAAGCGTGGGTCTCGGTGTACAGGCACCAACGGCCCCTACATCAAGCTGGCCTTGATGTCACCCCAGTGTAGCTGCAGTACAAATGACCTCTTCAGGTATTCTGTTCAATAATTAATTGCCCTAAAGTCCTTACATGCAGTAACGGAGCTGTGCATCACTAGAGAAAATTACACAAATTAGCCAATGTTCAAAACATTGTAAAAAATGTTAGGATATTCAGAAAAATGATAAACTTAGAGGATAAGATACTGTAAAAAATAGAAAAGTAAATAAAACATATTTTTACTGTGATAAAAACAACTTTTATAATTTGTACTGCAAATTTGGCCACGTTTGCTAAAATGTTTGATCTTGAAAGTTCCTTCAAAACGTTGTGACTGCTAGTGAATTCTGACACATTCTTCTACTCTGGGTGTTGCCACAAGCTCAGGAACACCAGAATGTTTTACTTCATTGCATCTCCTTTTCTCTTTGTGCTTTATCCCTCTCAAACAGCCTTCTCATCACTTAAACCCATTCTTTTCACTCCAGCTGCATCTGAGCTATAATTTATTTATCCTTAAATAAAATCCTGTTTTTATGATTGCAGATCTTTTTAACCCACACTCATGCAGAGCGTGCGCTCCAGGAATTCCTATATGTATGTTTACAATATTGTGCTTCCTTAGGGTAAAAGTTTGTTTACTGTACTGTACTGTATGTCAAAAATGAGAACAATATATCTTTTGTGACAGTGAATTTCTTAAAGTGGGTATTCCTCCTTAGACCAAAGTGAACTAATTGCAGTGACATGCTTAAGGGGTCTCTTCTGCGTAATACATACATTATTAACCCAAATCTGACACCTATAAGTATTTTATATTTATTTTTTGAAGGTACACTTGGGAGGGGTTTGATATCCTCTTGTCTTTTGTCTGATATCACTGTCTGTTCAGCAAGTGCTTGTACAGAGTCCCTCCGCACCTCTCTTTGACTTTATTGGTTCTCTAATAAGGATAGGGTTGGATACGGGTAAATAAGACACTTGATTGACAAACACTTCCACATTCAGAGGCTCCTAATAAGGTTAACTGTCTGATTATGTGGAATTGTACTTTTAAAGAATTCACACTACAATTTTACTATCATAGTTACATAGTTACATAGTAGATGAGGTTGAAAAAAAGACATGCGTGCAAATTAATTTAACAAAGATTAACCTGTAAATCAGCTTGCACAATTTGTTCTTCTTCACCAAACTACAATGCTATTATACAATGTTATGCTATTAGACTATACAACCCTAACAAATATACTAGTAGACAAACACAATACTTAAATATTTGTGGAATAGTGTGATGACTAAATATCGGAGCATGCTTTGATTCATACACTGTACGTGCCAGTAAAAATGCTCCTGTTTCGCTCCAAACTTGCCTTAATACATACACTAAGGGCCTCATGCAGAGAGCAGCGAATTTAAAAATTGGCGAATTTAATAAAAAGTAGCTTTTTTGGAGAGTTTTATTCTCCATATGTAGAAAAGTGCGAATTCTTCAATGTATAGCATGAATGCGTGTGGCGAGTTTAAATTGGAGAGATGCGCGCTGCAGAAATGTGTTAAAAAAAATCGCGCCTTTTTTTTTTCCTTTCCTATGGCCGCGAGCGCCAGCTTCTTGCCAACTTTTCCTGGCGAGGCAAATAGTAGAAAATCGCGCCATTTTATTGGCGCGAACAGCCGCTAGATGCCGTTCGCACCTCTCTGCATTAGGATAATTTTAAAACTGGCGAGATGGAGGTTCTCGCCAGCCGCGAGGCGAGTTTTAGAAATAGAAAAAAAAAATTGGCGCGTTTTTCGTAACTCGCCATTTTCTGCTGTTTTCTGCGCGAAATTCTCCAAAAAATGGCGAGATTTAAAATAGCGCTGCTCTCTGCATGAGGCCCAAAGAGTAGATTCACAGAGGTCCCCTTAAATTTGGGCTACTACCGACGTTACCTAAATAGGTAATGTCCGTTAGTTTTCCTCACTTTAACAGGTTTCCACAAAGTTAAATATATGCAAAAACAATGGCCGTTAGTGATCTCATTAGCATAGGCTTAATGCTATGTGAAGTTAGCACTACCTTGCGTTAGCTTAAAATAACATGGTGTTCGCGTTACACTTAAATACTCTGAGCTGAGGGTTACACAAATAGGGACCTTGATAAAGCGCTGGCGGCGCGAAATATGTTGGCCCGTTTTTGCCTCTTTTTATGGTCAATAAAAATTATGTAGCTGGGACCCCCATACCACCAGTTGTGGTTGTGTTGTAGGATGGGAAGGGCTGCGGTACAGGGAACACTCCGTATCGGAGGTTCCGCGCGAAGAGAGTCGCCATGTTGAAGGTTGGCGCAGGCGCAGGAGGTTGCTCATGCGCGGGCATAGCTGCCAAAGCCCGCGAAGGAGGAGAGCTCTGATAGGAAGGGAGCGGGTCCCAGCAGCCCCGCAAGACCCGTGACGCGCGAGGACCAATCAGGGGTGAATGAGGGAGAAAAAGGGGTCGAAGGGCGCGCACGTTGTCAGAGCTAGCGAGAGGAGGAAGGAGAAGGAGCTCCGGTGTAGGGAGGCATCCAGCCCCTACCTAGGCGTTATACCCCAGGCCCAGATAGGCCCTGAGCCCCAGTAGTGTGAAGCTGATTTAGGGACTGGCCCTAGATAGGTTCCAGTTCCCTTATTGTGTACGTGGACCTGGACATTACCTACTCCGCGGCAGGTCTGGGCTCAGACTCCGCTGCGGTGCTGCTGCGCATATGGGTGGGATCGCCCCGGACGCCATAGCTGACGTCACCTCGGCTCCACACCGATCGTTTGTGAAGATTGTTGCAGGACCGGGTACTGGAGTGCCCGGCAGGTAAACTACAAGTGCACCAATGGTATCACCATTTATTCAGGACACAGTGGCTGCGCAGTCACACACACAGGTTCATTGTCTCACTTGAGGGTGGTGGGGATATTGCACGAGGGAACTGGACACAGGGTGGGATCACCCGGTGGAGGAGGGAAGTGAGCGTCCTGCGAGACGCAGAGTATAGTGTCCCCTCTAGCGAGGGATATCTGTTAGAAAGAGAGAGAGGCTAGTTCATGCTAGTAAAGTTATTGGTTGGTTATATTGCTGTGTGTGTGTGTTGATGTACATATTGTCTTGCGAAGAACCACTTCCCCTCGGGCGGAAGCTGTCGCAGGTGGAGGCGCTGCACCAAGTAACTAGTATTGCGCAGCCCCCGGGCTCTCCGAGGCAGAGGCTCAGGCCCTGTGCGCGGGCAGGTTATACAGCACACGGTAGCGGCCTGTATTCACTAGGAAACAGGGCTATACTTAATTTTGGAGTTCTCTTATCCAGTGCTAACCCAGCGGACTGCACACCGGAGGATCCTCACTTTTTCCTGTAGCAGAGAAAAACATCAACACATAAGTGAGTTTTTTCTCTCTCGTCTGTTCAATATTGGAAAGATCTAGGGGGAGTGTTACATATATACTATAAGGGTTTAGGAGTATAACTCTGCATATTTCACATGTCCTGGAAGTTTTACTCTCAGTGAGATTTTATCAGGATTAATGCAATCTCCAAGAATTTAACCCTTTCATTAACTGCCCCTCCACAATCAAGCTCTTATCAGGACTGGGAAAGTATTACCTCTTTTTCAATATCTTATAAATATTTGAACACTGTTCATTAACTCTCATTGGGCCCCAGTTTCCATCTGGACTCTCTTTGGGAAAACAATAACCATGTTACGGGATCCATAGTCTATTATGGCAGGGGGGTAATTAACCTGGTCTCTGCACATGGACCAGGAACAGTAATGTAAATACAGGGTTGCCATGGACCCAGAAACATAGGGAAACATGCCCAAAGATTGTCATGCCTATCCCCAGCATTGGTCACTGGATACAGACCCTGGGAATACGGCAAAGGGGATATAAGTGCTGCAATACACATATAAACAATACATTACACTGACGACTGGTTATCCTTCTCACATAGAAATATGAAACAAGTGGTGAACACCTTGTTAAAGCGCTACAGCGTGAAACATGTCGCTGGCTTTTTTAACCATGACCCACTTAAGCTATATATTTCTTATTGGAGTGCACGTCTTGCTACTTTTTGATTTATTCTGTGGTAGTGCAACGCACTTTCACCTCTTATTCCCTGTTTCTTAATTCAGCTGAATTGCCCATGGAAGATTTCCTGAGGATCTGCAGAACAGGAGACTAGACTCATGAATATGTGAGTGAGTTTACTGTGGTCACTCCACTGTCTATTTATTATTTTATATGGCTGTGGGAAGGTAAGGACATTTCAACATAGAATGACGTTTTGAATGCTGATATTTCCGGTTACTGAATGTGATAGCCTTCAATTACCTTTGAGCTGGAAGGCTTCAGGCAGGCATTGGTTTCCCCACATATGCCCCAGTATTCATGGGCTTGCATTTCTACACAGGACCTCTTGAAACGAAAACTATAAAGGCTTTAATTGTGCATGTTCCCTATTTCCTCTGAGCACCATATCCATTCTAGACTCTGTTTTTCCACATAGAAATATGACTTTTCTGAGCCCAGCCGTCACACCTCCCCCTATTAAGATGAGACCCCTGGAATGGTGGCCCCCGATGGGCTATCCTCCTTTTTAAAGGGGAATCTTCATAGGTAAATAAAGAAATCAGTGTTATCAGGTTATTTCAAACATCAACTTATAATGAGGACGAATGGCTCAGTGTGTAAAGACACGGACTGTAAAACAATGTTCAATTCCCAGTGTTGGCTCCTTGTGACCATGGGCAAGAAACTTTATCTCTCTGTGGTTCAGGCACGAAAAACATAAGATTGTAAGCAGGGACTGTGTCTGTAAATACAGCACACAACACTGGAATTGTGAAGTGCTTTGAGTCCCATTGGGTAGAAAAGCACTATATGAAATTGAAGTTATTATTAAAATTCAGGTACTGAATACAAATTTCTTCATCAACAACAAAAAGCAACAACACAAGGTGGGGTCAGTTTCTTATCACGTATAGTGTACATAAATATACCTTTGTCACACAACCTTCCACAAAAAATAGACAATGATAGATGCATATACTCTAGATAATGATGTCACTATCAATGTCATGAGAGAAGCCATTCAATTAAAAAATGGTGCCAAAAGAACAGAGACAAGAGACCGGTATGGGGGTATATAAGTTTATTCCCTTTGTCACAGATTTATGTAAATATTGTACCTGAGGGAGATTCCCGAACGGTGTGCGTTTCCAACCTGCAAAAAAAAATGTATTATGCTATATTGTCTTGTGTATGACTTTATAGTGCAGCAACTGAAGATATCCAGCTTCAAGTATAACTATGAGGCAGACTCTTCCACTGCCTGCACCTTACGAGGACAAAATACACCTACTGCAATTATCTAAATAGAGTACGGTAAGATCTAAAACCTTTATAATGACTGTGCAGACTTTGTTTCTGGGTGATCTGTGAATTGGGGTACCAGGAATAAAGTGGTCATGCTGTTTTCACTGTGGCTTGACTTACTTGAAAACGAGAGGTAACTATCAATGTAGTACTTCCTGGTAAAACATTTTATAAATAAATAAATTGAATTTGGTATCCATGTTCCTAGGCTCCTGCCATTACTCTCATATCCTGCATCTGTAATCAGACTTTTACGATTTTGGCCCCTGTTGAATCCAATGTTTGGTGACATACTTTGTGTGGATAAGCAGAACCTAAAACACTCTCACACGCTGACACTTTCCGCCCCAACTGTGTGTGGTTTTTTTCCCCCTTCAAATGTATTTGCAAATTCAAACCAAAACAGCAGTGAATGTGCCCACGCTTACTTGTTTCTCCTGTACTTGTCATCCTTTCCTTATATTGTTTAACAATGAAAACATCTAGTCCGTACTTAACACAGTAAATTATCGGTGTTAATGGCATAAATTATATGGAAACAAAAGTTACTGTAGCATGTAACAAATAAAACCTACCGCATAAAATAAGAGCATTAGTTTATTTCACTGGTTTTAATCTCACTTGTTCTACAATGTTGCTGACAGTTAAAGTTAAAAGGACAAGGTCATATTGTATAGAATTTGCTTTGCTCTCAGCAAAGGGAGCTTCTAGGGTTTTTATTTACTTACCAGATAGACTGTTATGTCAGCTTAAATACCATCAGTAAAAACACAAGGCATAGCTTTGGGGGATATGAGATATAGATGTTCACCAGTGATCAAACAATGCCTGCTGTACCTTCAAAATAAATTTCATCAAATGCATATGAATCTTCACCTTTCAGTCGCATGTCACAGGGAGTGCAAACTTGCTGGTCACTTTGGTCTGAGTGGTTTAGACGAAATGTCAAAACAAGTAAAGGTATCATTCTCCTTATATGGATTTCAAATAACCTTTATTTACCTACAGTATATTTGTATAACAACATTGAAATACCAAAATGTTGTTCATTAATGCACCATTGCAGCCACATTACTCGTCTTAGCTCTTAAATATATATTGATATTGATATGTCCATTTTTCTGTTTCGTATGATATATATTGCTGGGTTGCTTAATGCAATACATGAAAATGGTGATCTAACAGACTAAGGGCCTCATGCAGTAAGCCCCGATACAAAATTTTCGGCACGAATTGCGAAAATGTTTTTTTTGGGCGATTTGCCCTCGCAGTATTCAGTAAGGGCCGAATCCTTCCGATCCCTGCTGAAGCACTGCGAAAGCAAAGCTGCCGATGACCTGTGGCGATACAGCCTGGCTCCCGATAAGGCTCCCGATAAGCCTTTGGTGCCGATAGATGTTTGCAGCTGAGAGAGACAAGCCGCTCTCTCAGCGCAAACATCGGCACCAAAAAAAGTATTTAAAAACAACTTTTATTCATAGTGTACATGTGCAGGGGGTCTTCGGAGCTGAACCGCGTTGGTTTGAGGTCCGGGGACCCCCTGCCCCCCGAGATACAGGCCCCTTTATGAGGTGCCGGTATCCCTCGGCGTTTCAAGGTCCCGATCACGTGACCGCGACCTGTTAACAAACCAGAGGGATACCGGCACCCCATAAAGGGGCCTGTATCTCGGGGGGCAGGGGGTCCCCGGACCTCAAACCAACACGGTTCTGCTCCGGAGACCCTCTGCACATGTACAGTATAAATAAAACACACACACACATCAATAAAGACTCGTTCCTTACCTTGGCGGCTATGTGCAACGGTAATGAAGCAACATGAATGTCTTTTTAATTATACTGTACAGTGAGCAGGGGGTCCCCTGAGCTGAACCGCATTGCTTTGTGGAGCAGGGACCCCCTGCTTCCCGAGTTACAGGCCCCGGTATGTGTCATCGGGTGGCAGTGTCGCCGCCATGTTTATAGCGTCCCCGCAATAAACATGGCGTCCACACTGTAACCGATGGCCCAAACCGGGGCCTGTAACTCGGGAGGCAGGGGGTTTCTGAGCCACAAATAAATGCGCTTCAGCTCAGGGGGCCTCCTGCTTCCGTACAATATTATTAAAATACATTAATTCTGCTTCATTACCATAGCGGATAGCCGCTAAGGCAATGAAGGGGTTAACGCATAGTAGCATGTTTATTGGGGACAAATGCCCCCAATAAACATAGCAGCAATACACAACATACAGTTTAGTAATGGGCAGAATGACTATTATCCACAAATGGATAATAGTGCAGTTGTCCATTTACAATACATACACAACAATAAAGACTTTAAATACATATAGCACTCACCCATGTCCCACTGCCACGATGAAGGCCATCCTCATCTTCATCCTTCCCATGCCCCATCCGCTTCTTCAAAACAGACACAATAATTAAAACATTCTATGTAATGTCCCCTAACCCCTTAATCACCATAACGGTTATTAACCGCTACAGTCATTAAGGGGTTAACCCACCATCACCCACATACCCTCTCCCACTAACCCCCCCAACCCTGAGGCCCAACCACCCTCACCGACTATCCACAGGGGAGTACTACCAAATACCCTTGGGGCCTATACCCCCTTCCCCTACACATACAGTACAATAATGAGCCAAATAAATATTATCCACATAGGTATAATACATTATTTGGCCATTATTAAACACATTCAATACGGTAATAAAGTGATTTAAATTGTACTAACCTCATCAATAAGAAGTCTCCATCACCAGCATAATCCTTGGTGTCCGTTGCCAAAATAATAAATAGCCAAAACATTTGAATACCAGTAACATAACACTGAACACCTTAATCACCTTATCGGGTACTAACCTGAAAGGTAATTAAGGGGTGAAGCCATCCTGCAATGCCTACAACAGTTATGCATAACATCCTCAGTGAAATAAAAACCAATTGCCTAACCAAATTCCATTTAATCATTCAATCTGTAGGCTCACATGCCTCATAAAACATTGCATTTACAGTGTATACATGTAGCATAACATGTAAACTGCATGTACACGCTGCAAATCAATGTTAACAATACAATAATCTCACTCAAATCGCCATACATCACAAGAAGTATATTATTTAATCCAATAAACTCACCATCAATGAATTACCACACATCACTTACATCCCTAAACAATTAAAATACCATCCATACCAATTACACAATGAACTAAAGCTATCCTAACAGAGAACAACTTCAAAACATAGTCAAAAGTACACCAACAATTACAATATGCTAAAGCAAGGCTTTCCATATCCTACTGTACGGCCTGGAAGCCCAAAATTTACATCTGTCTAAAAATAAAATACATTTAGCACACATCAATGCATAGCCACAATGATTAACAATACAGAATTAGAAGCTTTAACAGCACTATCATTTCTTACCCTGTATATATATCTGTACACATACATACAGACATACATACAGTGGGAAGAAATGATATGCATTATAAAAAATGAAAACATGAAAAAGCAACAAAAAAAGCAGTTACATTAAGTACATTTCTTTATTTAACTTACCATTACTTGCCCCCACCGACTCCCGTTGATCAGCTTACTCACGAACCAATCCACGACACCATCCACGACACCATCCACGACACAATCCAGGAACAAATCCACGAACCAAACCAGGAACCAATCCAAGAACAAGTGCAGGAACCAATCCAGGAAGCAAGCCACGAAGAAATCCACGAAACAATCCACGACACGATCCAGGAACAGGAACCCATAAAAGAAAAAAAAAAAACAAATTAAACATTAAAATAATAAAACATGACAATCAAGGGTTGTACTAGTTTTATTCTTAGTGAATCTGTATTAAAATACCTTGTTCCGGGGTCTTCTTGACGTCCGGTGCCACGCCCTGGTCTTCAATCTTCAGGAGGAGGTCCTTCCTCCTCGGCGTCTGGCTTCAAAATGAGACGACATAGGCTTTTATAGGCCTATGACGTCACATTTGTCGTCATATGGTTCCCACGGCCCTGACTGGGCCGTGAAAACCATGTGTTTTGGCCGATGTGAAAAAATTTGATGACGTCACTTAAAGGCAATGCCAGCACAGCCAATCAGAATGGCTTTGCTGCAATTGCCTTTAAGAAAACGTCATGAAATGACACATGGCCGGACTCACATGGTAAGCCAGCCAATCAGAGCGTGGGAACTCCATCCCTACTCTGATTGGTTCAAGTACCATGTGAGTCCGGCCATGTGTCATTTCATGATGTTTTCTTAAAGGCAATAGCAGCAAAGCCATTCTGATTGGCTGTGCTGGCATTGCCTTTAAGTGACGTCATCAAATTTTTTCACATCGGCCAAAACACATGGTTTTCACGGCCCAATCAGGGCCGTGGGAACCATATGACGACAAATGTGACGTCATAGGCCTATAAAAGCCTATGTCGTCTCATTTTGAAGTCAGACGCCGAGGAGGAAGGACCTCCTCCTGAAGATTGAAGACCAGGGCGTGGCACCGGACGTCAAGAAGACCCCGGAACAAGGTATTTTAATACAGATTCACTAAGAATAAAACTAGTACAACCCTTGATTGTCATGTTTTATTATTTTAATGTTTAATTTGTTTTGTTTTTTTCTTTTATGGGTTCCTGTTGCTGGATCGTGTCGTGGATTGTTTCGTGGATTTCTTCGTGGCTTGCTTCCTGGATTGGTTCCTGCACTTGTTCTTGGATTGGTTCCTGGTTTGGTTCGTGGATTTGTTCCTGGATTGTGTCGTGGATGGTGTCGTGGATGGTGTCGTGGATTGGTTCGTGAGTAAGCTGATCAACGGGAGTCGGTGGGGGCAAGTAATGGTAAGTTAAATAAAGAAATGTACTTAATGTAACTGCTTTTTTTGTTGCTTTTTCATGTTTTCATTTTTTATAATGCATATCATTTCTTCCCACTGTATGTATGTCTGTATGTATGTGTACAGATATATATACAGGGTAAGAAATGATAGTGCTGTTAAAGCTTCTAATTCTGTATTGTTAATCATTGTGGCTATGCATTGATGTGTGCTAAATGTATTTTATTTTTAGACAGATGTAAGTTTTGGGCTTCCAGGCCGTACAGTAGGATATGGAAAGCCTTGCTTTAGTATATTGTAATTGTTGGTGTACTTTTGACTATGTTTTGAAGTTGTTCTCTGTTAGGATAGCTTTAGTTCATTGTGTAATTGGTATGGATGGTATTTTAATTGTTTAGGGATGTAAGTGATGTGTGGTAATTCATTGATGGTGAGTTTATTGGATTAAATAATATACTTCTTGTGATGTATGGCGATTTGAGTGAGATTATTGTATTGTTAACATTGATTTGCAGCGTGTACATGCAGTTTACATGTTATGCTACATGTATACACTGTAAATGCAATGTTTTATGAGGCATGTGAGCCTACAGATTGAATGATTAAATGGAATTTGGTTAGGCAATTGGTTTTTATTTCACTGAGGATGTTATGCATAACTGTTGTAGGCATTGCAGGATGGCTTCACCCCTTAATTACCTTTCAGGTTAGTACCCGATAAGGTGATTAAGGGGTTCAGTGTTATGTTACTGGTATTCAAATGTTTTGGCTATTTATTATTTTGGCAACGGACACCAAGGATTATGCTGGTGATGGAGACTTCTTATTGATGAGGTTAGTACAATTTAAATCACTTTATTACCGTATTGAATGTGTTTAATAATGGCCAAATAATGTATTATACCTATGTGGATAATATTTATTTGGCTCATTATTGTACTGTATGTGCTGGGGGAGGGGGTATAGGCCCCAAGGGTATTTGGTAGTACTCCCCTGTGGATAGTCGGTGAGGGTGGTTGGGCCTCAGGGTTGGGGGGGTTAGTGGGAGAGGGTATGTGGGTGATGGTGGGTTAACCCCTTAATGACTGTAGCGGTTAATAACCGTTATGGTGATTAAGGGGTTAGGGGACATTACATAGAATGTTTTAATTATTGTGTCTGTTTTGCAGAAGCGGATGGGACATGGGCAGGATGAAGATGAGGATGGCCTTCATCGTGGCAGTGTGACATGGGTGAGTGCTATATGTATTTAAAGTCTTTATTGTTGTGTATGTATTGTAAATGGACAACTGCACTATTATCCATTTGTGGATAATAGTCATTCTGCCCATTACTATACTGTTTGTTAGGGGGGTATAGGTGTTGTTGGGTATATATATATATATATATATATATGTATATATATATATATATATATATATAATTATTTAATTATTTATTTAAATCGTTATTGTGGGGCTGGGGTGTGTTTTTTTTATTATTGTGGGTAGTGGGGGTGTGTGAAGGGGGCATTAGCCCCAACGGTGGTTGTTTAGGGCTTGCGGGTGGGTAGCGGGAGGCCTTAACCCCTTCAGGACCGTAGCGGTATTAACCGCTACGGTCGCGAAGGGGTTAAGTGCCCCCGCATCCCCCCCGCAAGTCCTAAACACACACCCAGGGCCAAATACCCCCCTCACCCATCCCCGCTACCCACAATAAAGCTGGCACGGTGGGTTAACCCCTTCATTGCCTTAGCGGTTAGCCGCTAAGGTAATGAAGTGGCTTTTAAATGCCTTTTTCCTGCCTCGGATGCATGCCGGGGGGCTCCGGTGCGGGTATCAGCTCCGGAGACCCCCGGCATCAATCACAGGCAGGAAAAAGGGCTGATTTTTCCTAAGTGTCGCCCTTGCCGATGCTTCTCCTTCAGCAAGTTGCCAACTTTAGTTGGCGGGCTGGATTGGCCATAAAATCTCCAATCTGACCTGCCGATCAGCACAGAAAAGCTGATCGGAGCTTACTGAATTCAGGCGGGGAAAAAAAGTCCTGATAAGTGGCTTATCGGCAGCCGGGTGGCGAAAATTTTTTTTTCGG
The DNA here is from genome assembly GCF_040206685.1 of Ascaphus truei. Lineage (NCBI taxonomy): Eukaryota > Metazoa > Chordata > Amphibia > Anura > Ascaphidae > Ascaphus > Ascaphus truei. The sequence goes on along the minus strand of NC_134483.1, from coordinate 494,171,151 downwards.
AAGAAAAGTTGCCGATAATTCCCACTTATCGGGGCTTACTGAATCAGGAGGGCAAAAAACGGCTATAAAATGCCGAAAAAGCCTTATCGGGGCTTACTGCATGAGGCCCTAAGGGGGCTATGCACTAAGCAGTAAAAAGTAATTTTAAGAGCGATAAATGGGTTTTAAGACCGATACTGCAAGCAGAGCGACTCACCAAGTAGTGACAACAGTGCTGTATCGGCCATAAAAGTAATTTTTTCAGCCCTGGAAAAAAAATACGTCCGATCAGGCAAAAAACGGCAAACACGCCGTTTTTTGCTAGTCAGCGGGATTCACTAAGCAGTGATAAATCAATCATGCTTTGAAAGCATGCCAGATTTTTGCACCAGCTAAAGGCTAAAGCATTGTTTGTGTTTTGTTTTTTTTAGCACACCATTAATACCAGGCCAGCGGGTGTCCCCGGCTGATCCCCGTGGGAGTCCGGGCCCTTGGGTGATCCCCGCGGGTGTTTGGGGGTCCCCACTGGCCTGCGGTGCCAATTATGTGCCCCCACCAAAAACAATAATTTAAAATAAATACACTCCCGCACCCCCGCCCCTAACACATACAGTACAATAATGGCCAAGATTACTATTATCCAATATATGGATAATAGTGCATTTGTCCATTTAAAATAGAACATTAAGCAGCATAAATAAAGTAAATAAATCTTGCACTCACCCCTGCCAGGCTGCTACGATCAAGGCCGTCCTCATCCCCATCACCGTCCATGTCCTCCGTTGCCACAAACAATACAGTACATAAAAAAAAAAAAATCTAATGTCCCCTAAACCCTTAATCACCTTAGTAACCGCTTTAGTAATTAAGGGGTTAACCCACCCTCTGCCACTACCTACCCAAGAGGCCTAACAACCCTCCCCTGGCAATTCACCCATTCATTGGTACAGTGGGTACGTCATGCTCATATAATATGGGCATGATTTACCACTATAGCAAGAAATAGTGAAGGAATAAAAAAAAGGCCCAAATCAAAAACATTACATAGCAAAATAAAACACAGCACATAGCAAAATAAAACCCACCTACCCAATACATATAAAAAAAATAACTACCCACCCCAACCCATATAAAAATCCTCCCAAGCCCCCAATACATACAAAAATCCCCCAAGCCCCCCAATACACATCAAAATACACCCAACCCCAAATATATATAAACAAAAGACTCCCACATCCCCAATATATATAAAGAGACCCCCCATACATATTAAAAAGACCCCACCCCATACATATTTAAAAGACCTCCACCTCCCCACTACATATTTTAAAAAAGCCCACTCCCCAATTCATATAAAAAGACTCCCACCCCCACAATACATATAACAAAAATACTTACCTTGGGGATGATCAGGCCGGGTCCATTGGATGTGGGGGCCTGGCGGCTGGCACTGCAAGTTGGGCTCGACCTCTGGCCAGGCCCGGCTGCCGGTGATCTCGTGGCCGGACCCCAACTCTCCCCTCAGCAGCAGCCTACATGCCACTATCCCTCTGTCCCACGCCGAGCTTCTTACAGGCCTCCATCTCATGCCGTCACGCGCCGAAAGCAGAGAGGGCTGATGTCAGAGTGCTTCCGGCGCACTGATGTCAGAGAGGCCCATTGGCGTGAGACAGAGGGATAGAGTCATGCATGCTGCTGCTAAGAGAGAGCCGGGGCCCAACCGCGAGAAGACCGGCAGACGGGCCTGGCCAGAGGTCGGGCCCAACTTGCAGTGTTGGCTGGTCGGGCCCCACTGACTCACCGGGCCCAGGACTCCAACCCCGGCAGACCCACCCTGTAGGTGGCCCTGGTGTGGGGTGCAAGACAAATAGTTTGCGTAGGGTGCCAAATTCCCTTGCACCAGCCATGGATGGTAGCCAAAATGTACAGTAATAGGATTAGTAAACTGTAGTTATGTAGAATCCTAGATAATTCCAAGTGATGGTGCTTGGTAGGTGCTGCTTACTACTAAGGTTCTTCAGCCATCCCAATTAAATGAAGATCTGTGTGGAATAAGCACAAAAAACACTTCAACATGGCATAGTACATCTTTATTAAATAGAAACAAAGTTAAAATATATGAGATTACACACAATATGTTATCTTTAAAAGTACCTTATCGAGTCTGTGTCTAGGACAGAGGAAGAGAGATGGTACCAGTACTAAAGTAAGATAAATTATGTTTGACATTTTAATTGCAGATGTGTACAACATATCTGTGTTCCCCAAATATGTTGTGTTCTTCAACTGTCATAAAATGTTGAGGATATAGCCAGTATTTGTTTTTCCAGGTCACCACACACGAGGAAAGAAGAATGACTTTGATGCTTGGGGATAGCTACAAATAAATATCACAGGCAGGGTTTAGTGTTAAGAGCTGTAAATGTCACTTCAAGTTTAAATGGAACATTTTCAGAAATTTAAATCGGAAAGGAATCTCTTCACCCAGAAACACATTATTATCAAGTGATAAACCAAGGTGTATGGCATATATTTGAAACCGTTTAAACAATGATATATCCTTCCCTTTAGTGCTTACGTATTTGAAAGTTTCTATAATATCCCTTCTCTGCCTTCTCTCACCAAACTGTACATAAAAAAGCCCTTCAGTTTTTCCTGATAATTGGACTCTATCCGTCAGCGAAACATAATAAGTTGAGTAAAATTTCTCATCCGCTATATATATATGTTTTTTATTTCAACATTTGTAGTAATAAGTATACTCAATGAATTGATTTATATTGTTAGATTTCCAGAAAAAACAAAAGGCGCAAACCACTGACCACAATGCTTACGTTACTAAACTATACAATAATGAGGCAATGAAAGTCCAATCTGCAGAATCCTGGATTGAGTGGGATCTAAAAAGATGAAACGCTTAGACGTAAGGTTGTCTTGACCTTGTCCCTTGGATTTTATATACTTGCTGGACTGTATGCCTTATTCAAGGCAATTGGAACTCTGTAACCGCTATTAGCGGCATTTGTGGCTGATTTCACCCACGGAGGAGCTTCTGTTTACTCAGAAGCGAAAGCAGAGCGTCATCATGCAAATATTGCGAGATTTCCAGCCGAGGAGCTGAGGAGGAGGAGATCCACATATACTGACGTTGGAACCAGAAGGCGTCTTTTGTAGTTATTCCTGCTGCTAATTGCGACTAACAGTTCCTGTATTACAGTTCCTGACAAGGATTTTTATCCTGACATGCACATTTCACTCTGTGATTTCAGAATAGGATCTGTGCTTACGCTGTGTGTCACTAATTCATACTTACTTCACCATATTTATATATATATATATATATATATATATATATATATATAAAGAGAGAGAGAGGGAGAGAGAGAGAGAGAGAGAGAGAGGGAGAGGGAGAGGGAGAGGGAGAGGGAGAGGGAGAGGGAGAGGGAGAGGGAGAGGGAGAGGGAGAGGGAGAGAGAGAGAGAGAGAGAGAGAGAGAGAGAGAGAGAGAGAGAGAGAGAGAGAGAGAGAGAGAGAGAGAGAGAGAGAGAGAGAGAAAATAAAAAAATTATAAGCAGATCATAAACTCAGGAGATTAAAGAAAGAGAAAAAAAATCTGTTGGTAACAATAATAAAAAAGGGGCACTTAAAATGGCTGAAGTTGAAAAAGTATATACATATCCAAAAAAACTACTCATACTAATACAATGGAGAGAATCAGCACTTCAGAGGAAAAATATATAATAAAGTAGAATAAGAGGTGCATGGAACTCACAAGGGCCCCATAATCTCTAGATAATAGTAACACAATAAACATAAAGGGGAACCCGCACACTCATAGAATGAGATTCTGCACAAAATATAAATAAAAATGGAATGTTTACTCAAATTATAGAAGTGGTGACACTACACCATGTAATTCAATACAGAAATGAGCTCATACAGATTACAAAAAGCTAAAAGGAGTGAGAGCAAAATCACTTAGCTTGAGCTCATAGGCGTAGGCTGCAGGGCAGGCAGCAAGGTCAATCAAAAATTGTGTAGGTAAGGGGGTGGGTCACACTGGGAGGAGCAACTCAAAAAAAGAAAAAAATAGCCGTAAAGGAAGAGTAAGGGGGAGGGGGGTGGTGATTGGTGGGTGGGAACAAAAAAGGGGAGTGAACAGAAGGGGGCCCTCTGTACCGTTTATAAAAAAATGTTGTCCCCTCAAAAAACCCCACAATTATTCCAATATGGGCGCTGTACTAATTTGTTTGAAAATTCTGGCACATCTCAGTTAGGATGGCAGAAAGGAACCCTCAACATGTCATGTGAATCGGTCAAGGCGTTTGGCCTGTGGAGAGAGAGGACACAAACAAAAACACAGACAGACAAACACATACCCAAAGTGGCCACAAAGTCTAGTTGAAGTTTTTACTTCGGGTTGCTCACCCAACAAGGCATTAACATTATTTGTAATAAAACGCTTAATCAGTAATTTCTGTGTTCCTTTCAACTGTAGCCCTTTATCTGACACGCTAAAGCGACGGGTAACTGCACGCACCTGCGGCTCCAGGAGATATGAGCCTCCCTAGCTGGGAGCCTGGGGTAACACTTATAGCGCAGCGCCTCCACTTACCCAGGATCCCCGTGATGTGAGATTCCCCTGGGCAAGAAACATATACACACACATGTATGATGCAACCAACTTTACTATAAGCACAATAACCTTAGCACTCTATCATATTAATACACACGCAGCATATAACCCAACACATATCCTATAATGCAATATAACTTTAACGCAGCTAAATGCTAATGTCCGTATACCTTGAGTGGCTCGGCTATGCTCTAAATGAGTATTGTCCTGTACAGTAGTGGCTCAGCCACGCTCTTAATGAGTATGTCCGGGTCCCGCCACCACGTGCCCCACACACCGTGTCCTTGCGCTAGTAGTTAGAATAACTCAGTGTATTAGGCCTTTGGTCACTCACTAGTGTCCTCAAAGAGTTACGCCTAAGGCGGGATCAGCGCCTGTTGACCTGTGTTGGTGCACTTTACGTAAATACCTTCCGGTCACGGCGGTGACCGTTAATGCTTCGAAAAGGATCAGCCGAATCCTTGCTTGTCTTTGATGTCTGCAGTGCAGCTGTCTGGTCCCAAGCAGCTCACCAGCAAACCTGCTCCGCACGCTTGTCCCTAACTGTCTACACAGTTCGGTGACTGATTGCTACCACTATGGGCGTCCCTGCAGCACAGCAATCTACTGTGACTCAGGGGTTTCTCCTAAGGGCCTGCGGGGTAAAGCTAGCCTATGCAGGCGGGTCACAGACCCCCTGCACGCATACACCCTCCTCCTTTACCTTCCAGAACCCCTCTGTCTAGCGTGACCTCTCCCCCACGCTTCCCTGTCCTGTCCCTGTCATCCTAGCCTTCTGATTGGTTCTTCACATCAGGTGACTACCCAGGAGCTCATGGGAATTGTAGTTTCTCCACGGAGCCTCTCTGCCTAATCTGCACAGACACACAGCTCAGCTATTGGATCACACTGCCTGTCTCACTCTGCTAGGGCACACTGCAACACTGTTGCAAACACTCCACAAGCTTCTCACTGAACAGAGGCAGCACAACAACAGGACACACACTGGACACACATATGAGGTTCCTACGACATCCTTACATTCGTCCCCTTGCAGAATCCAACGACCTCGCTTGGGCTACACCTACATAACTATACACAGAATGTTATATAATAAAAATGCAGTTCAATTATATAACTTAGCACATTCGCATTGGCTTTATACGATATTGCACAATTCTGTGAGCATCACAATCACAGATTGGATTTTGCTCCGAGACCACTGCTGAGCCTCATAATGGGGTGCCCCAAATTGATCATAAGCCATCCTCATTGGAGGTTGACTAGCTCTTTGGCTTCTGCGAATTTGCTCTTCAGCTACCTCCTCTGGAGAGTAGCAATTCCCATTTGGCAGTTCCAACTTTGCCCTTGAGGGGCTTGATAAGTCTGCAAAGTCTCTTTGTGGCACAAAGCACGGGCTCTGCGGGTCTAGTGGCAGGCCCATGGGAGTCAGCGTATCTGTCGTTGGACCAAGGGGGTCTTTACCCGTAGCTCCTTCGGGAGATGCCCCCGCGGCCGGAAGGCCCCTTTGAGAGGTTCCCTCCATAGGATTCTCAGAGGTGGCATTTATTACAGTCTCTAGGCCATCCTCTGTACTTTCAGTTTCTCCATCAATTGAAACAGTGGGTACCTCCAATTCGTTGTCCCCTACTTAAGGTATGGGGAGTAGGTGATTCCTATGCCACACCTTTACCCCGCCTTCGGAGTCCTTGATGCGGTATACCGGGAGGCCAGGCATCTGTGATTCTACCTCATACACCCCATCTCTCCACCGATCAGCCAGTTTGTGATTTCCGGGAATTCCTAAATTACGAAGGAGAACAGCATCCCCCGGGCGAATATCCTTATGTCGCACCTTGTGGTCATAGCGCCTTTTGTTACCCGCATTCAATTGCGCCGCCGCCTGTTCAGCCAATTTATAGGCCTGCTGCAGGCTGTTCTGTAACCTCAGAACGGAAATGCGTTCTGTTGGATACCCCATCGGTAGATATCCGCAGTTGCACATCCACAGGTAGTCGGGCTTTTCTCCCAAACATTAAGAAGTACGAAGTATACCCTGTAGAATCGTGTCGAGTACAGTTATAGGCATGCACCAACGTCTCCACATGCTTGCTCCACTCTGTCTTCTGAGAGCCTTTTAATGTCCCCAGCATGTCAGCAGTGTTCGGTTGAACCGTTCGGGCATAGCATCCCCTTCTGGGTGGTACGGGGTGGTCTGTGACTTAGCTATGTTTAACAACTTCAACAGTTCCCTAATGAGAGTACTCTCAAAATCCCTGCCTTGATCAGAGTGGAGTCGGTTCGGTAATCCATAATGAATGAAGTATTTCTCCCACAATACTAGCCACTGTTACCGCCCGTTGATCTTTGGTGGGGAACGCTTGGGCGTACCTTGTATAGTGGTCTGTAATCACTAGTACGTTACCGATGCCCCGGGTGTCTGGCTCGATACATAAGAAATCCATGCACACCAAATCCATAGGACCAGAGCTTTTCAGATGGGCCATGGGGGCCGCCCGTGTGGGGAGTGTTTTCCTCTGTATACAGCGGGTACACCTTCGGCAATGCATTTCCACTGATTCTCTCATTTTTGGTCAGTAGAACCGGTCCCGAAGTAACCCGAATGTCTTTTCAACGCCCAGATGGCCATGATCATCGTCAAGGGCCCGGAGGACCATATTTCTCAGACTTTCAGGCAAGAATAGTTGTCGCCGATCGGGATGATTGTGGTATGGAATGACCCGGTACAAGAGGCAATTGTCCAGTTCGAACTTCCCGAACTCATTCAACAATAGCTTCACCAGTTCTCTGGGGGCTTGCTTAAGAATAGAGGGGTTCTCTTGCTGCAGAGCTTGGTGAGCTAGTTCCACCACTGGATCTTGGATCTGGTGTTGCACCAATTCTTTCCAGGAAATGATTTTATCTTCGGTAATGTTCATTCCTTCCCGACCTCAGTAGGCCCGGGGAATGGCTCGGGATTGACACCCTAATGAATCAGCTACTCTTAGCTCTGAGAACGCCACTTGATCGTTGACCACTGCTGCTAGCGAACATAGAGCACGTATGCCAGGCCCCGGAATTTCCTCCCATACTTCCTCATCCATGGTGGGTTGAAGCCCCGGCCTCCGTGACAGAGCATCGGCCCCTATGTTAGTGGGCCCTGGTTTATTCTTAAGGTTGAACCGATAGTTGGCCAGTGCCGCCAACCACCGGTGACCTGTCGCATCTAATTTGGCGGACGTGTTGATGTAAGTCATTGGGTTATTATCTGTCCTGACTTTAAACTGTACCCCATACAAGTAATCATGTAGCTTATCCACTACAGCCCATTTGAGGGCTAGAAACTCCAGCTTGTGGACAGGATAGTTCTGTTCGCTTGGAGTTAAGCTTCGACTCGCATACGCCACTGGGCGGAGCCCTGTGTCATGTTTCTGGTGCAACACTGCCCCCAGGCCACTGAAGCTGGCATCCACGTGTAGAACGTATTCTCGGTCGGGGTCGGCATAGGCCAGCACTGGTGCCTGCGTTAGGCTGGCTTTCAATTTCAAGAACGCTTGCTCACAAGCAGAGGTCAATTTCTCTCCAAATGGCGTTTGTGCTGTGGTGGTTTTCCTGCCGGTGTCCTCAGGACAGATTTTTAAGAGATTATTCAGGAGTTTAGCTTTGCTGGAGTAGCCCTCCACGAATCGCCGGTAGTAGCCGCAGAACCCCAGGAAGGATCGAAGTTCTTGAACGTTGTTAGGCCGGGGCCAATTCACCACTGCCTCTATCTTCCCTGGGTCGGTGGATATCGCTTCAGCTGATACAATGTGACCCACGTATGTCACGGACGTGCGGCAGAATTTGCACTTATCCAGGGACAGTTTCAACCCCTCCTTTTGAAGTCGATCCAACACCTTCATCAGCCTCTCCTCATGCTCCTCTAGCGTCTTTCCGAACACTATAATGTCGTCCAGGTTCACCAAGCATTCTTGCGGGTACAGGTCCCCCAGGGTCTTTTCCATTAGCCTCTGAAAGGTGGCAGGAGCCCCGCATATCCCTTGCGGCATGCGGGTGAACTGGTAGAACCCTAGCGGGCAGATGAAGGCCGTTCTCTCCTGATCTTCCAGATCCATGGGTACTTGATAATACCCCGACCTCAAATCTAGTACACTGAACCATTTATTTCCCATCAGGGCATTCAAGAGGTCCTCGATGCGTGGGAGGGTATACTGATCAGGCACCGTACGGCTGTTCAAGGTCCTATAGTCCACGCAGAGGCGTATGGTCCCATTCTTTTTGCGAACCACTATGATGGGTGAGGCATAGGGACTGTGTGATCCTTGAACGATACCAGCTTCCTCCATTTCGACTAGCAATCTCCTCACCTCTTCCACGTCTCGGTGTGCTATGCGGCGAGAACATTCCCGGAATGGGGCATGGTCGCTCAGTCGAATGGTATGGCGTGCACTGCGACTGCACCCCACATCCATATCACTTATGGAGAAGACCCAGTGTCGTTCTTCCAGTTTGGACTGCAGTCTTCCTTTCCAGCCCTCCATCAAGGGTGAATCTCCGAAGTCGAATGCCAACCTTGGGGTCACGGCATGAGTAGTGACCACCGAGCGCTCAGCTACACTGTTCTCCACCGGGGTTACTGGATAGATTCGACCCAATGGTTGCCGGCGATCAATGCACATGGTGTAGGGAGAAAGGTTCTGTATGTACACCTGGGTTCGAGCCGGAATTTTTCCCGACCACTTCTTTATCGAGGCCAACACTTCGTAGCCGAGTCGCTGGTCATCGCGGATCAAGCTTTCCAAGGAGAACAGTTGATCCTCCGGACGTCTGGCCGGATAACGACAGGCGGCGATCATCATTCTTCCCCGGGCAGGATCTCGGTTAGCCCCCGCTCTTGACTATACAGCATCCCATGTTCCTCTTCGGTCGCAATCTTACCGCAAACCTCTTGCAACCCCGGGCAAGCAGCTAGAGCCAGCAATGGTGATTCACCCGTTTCCTGTAGATACTTGCGGAGCACATCCTGTACGATGTCTGTGTTGGTCCCCAGGTCTGATATCTCAGCAGCGCCTCCAAATGTAGCCCTTTTTCTGACACGCTAAAGCGACTACGGGTAACTGCACGCACCTGCGGCTCCAGGAGATATCAGCCTCCGCTAGCTGGGAGCCTGGGGTAACACTTATAGCGCAGCACCTCCACTTACCCAGGATCCCGTGATGTGAGATTCCCCTGGGCAAGAAACATATACACACATGTATGATGCAACCAACTTTACTATAAGCACAATAACCTTAGCACTCTATCATATTAATACACACGCAGCATATAACCCAACACATATCCTATAATGCAATATAACTTTAACGCAGCTAAATGCTAATGTCCTTATACCTTGAGTGGCTCGGCCACGCTCTTAATGAGTATTGTCTGTACAGTAGTGGCTCAGCCACGCTCTTAATGAGTATGTCCGGGTCCCGCCACCGCGTGCCCCACACACCGTGTCCTTGCGCTAGTAGTTAGAATAACTCAGTGTATTAGGCTTTGGTCACTCACTAGTGTCCTCAAAGAGTTACGCCTAAGGCGGGATCAGCGCCTGTTGACCGGTGTTGGTGCACTTTACGTAAATACCTTCCGGTCATGGCGGTGACCGTTAATGCTTCGAAAAGGATCAGCCGAATCCTTGCTTGTCTTTGATTTCTGCAGTGCAGCTGTCTGGTCCCAAGCAGCTCACCAGCAAACCTGCTTCGCACGCTTGTCCCTAACTGTCTACACAGTAAGGTGACTGATTGCTACCACTATGGGCGTCCCTGCAGCACAGCAACCTACTGTGACTCAGGGGTTTCTCCTATGGGCCTGCGGGGTAAAGCTAGCCTATGCAGGCGGGTCACAGACCCCCTGCACGCATACACCCTCCTCCTTTACCTTCCAGAACCCCTCTGTCTAGCGTGACCTCTCCCCCACGCTTCCCTGTCCTGTCCCTGTCATCCTAGCCTTCTGATTGGTTCTTCACATCAGGTGACTACCCAGGAGCTCATGGGAATTGTAGTTTCTCCATGGAGCCTCTCTGCCTAATCTGCACAGACACACAGCTCAGCTATTGGATCACACTGCCTGTCTCACTCTGCTAGGGCACACTGCAACACTGTTGCAAACACTCCACAAGCTTCTCACTGAACAGAGGCAGCACAACAACAGGACACACACTGGACACACATATGAGGTTCCTACCACATCCTTACACAACAATACCCTGTAAAACGATATGCCATTTTTATCTGAACAATCTTAGTTTTCATGTAGTGTTGACCCTAATTTGATTAAATGTGTGATTTAATTTTTTTTTATAGCAATTTATTATCGATATGGCAATCCAGATTTTGTCCGGGAATGCCATGTTACACACCGTATACTCCATCATTTTGTTGTTCTCTGATTTTTAATATAACTTTCAATACGACTTTATTTTAGTTTAATTAATGTTTGTTTGGTTTTTAATAGAAGAGTGGTGAGTCCTCAAGAAGCTAAAGTCAAAATCTTACACATTACTGTTCTACTGAGTACCTACAGTATGAATATCAGATAGCATTGCTAATGTCAATTAAAGGTAACCCCATGTTGTGTGGGAATAAGAATGTGCTTGTGTGGTGTTATAGTATTGTAGTGTTCCAAATAAAATGAATAGATCATTGTATATTTTACTTCCAATTGGTAAGTCCCCTTTAAAGACACCACAATTACAATTTTATTACCAACAATTATGGGGTATCTTTAATATACAATTTCCCCTAGCAATTCCATTTTCTTGATCATACTTTTATTAACTGTAACCTGGTTTATGTATGACTATTACCTTCTCTTTCAGCAACATTTTAAAACAAAAACAAATCTTCAGTTATTTTTTAAAATATTATAAATGATGAATCTTAAAAAAAAAGAGAATGTGAAAAATTGGATAGTGTTTTAAAATGTAATAATTGCAAACCAATACCGCAGTTTTCATTCTTAAAATGTATTTAGGTAGAAAGTTGTTGTTCATAGTATTCAATGCACCTTCTAGTATTAAGCACTATACTGTTGGTCTGCAAGTTTGAGAAGCAATTTCATATAGTGTCTCTAGAAGTATAAACAATCTCTCGTTCTTAGATCACTCACTAAAAAAGCTAAAAAATTCAACATTAATTATATTGATCATTTGTACTCATTTAGCACCAAATACTTTCATTCTTTAAAAAAAAATGCAAACATTGTCACTCACAAAAGCTAAGCTTGAATTTCCAGATAATTACATTACTTATGGCTATCTACGTTAAGAAGAAACCCACCCCATTTTGTATATATCTAAAATTTTCCCGAATTTCTGAAACTGTCATTAGTATTCTGTACTCCTTTCAGCTTGTTCTCTATTGTTAGCACAGAAGTCAAGATGTATGCGTAGCATAGCATAGTGCCACCCACATATTGTAGTGTATTCTGCTGCCACTTTGGAAAGCTGCTCCGAGAGGGTCTAATCTACAGAGGGGATTGCCGTCGGTGAGTCGGATGACATCTATGAGGTACCCGCTGAGACTCCCGCTGTACCCGCTGAGACTTCCGCCGTACCTGCACAGACCTTCCTTGCACCCGATCTGACTGTCCGGAGCTTTGATCACGCTGGGACCTCGCGCAGGAGGCTTCCGACTTGTACCTACACCACAGAGAGGAGATGCTTGAGGCCCGCGCTTGAGCCACCGCCTGAGTGACCACTGTGGAATGTCACTTAGACGCACTGAGGCTGCTAGAGCAATTCCCTCGTGAAGTACCGGCCGGCACCACCCCAGATCTCCGTGACGTAACCATGATGACCGCTCCACCACTGGGAGACGAGAAGGCCACAAAGCCATCCGGTCGGAAGGGCTTAACTGCTACCGCTGCCGCTCCGGTGAGTGACAGGTCCGCTGTGGACTCCTTCCTCCTTCGTGGCAGGGAGTGGAAGGAAGAGAGACTCTTTCAATGCCACTGCCTTGGCTGAAGCACAATTCTTAAAGGCTAGTGGCTGTGGTCAACTTAGCCGGGACTGTGGACATTGCTATCGCTCCACCTGGGGAGACTCACAGAATTTTCCTCTTCAGAGATGTTAGAATGTCCCCAGTTGCCCAAACTCCTGCCCAATCTGACCTTTCTGTCCTGACTGCCACTACCGACCCAGGTCTTAGCGTAAGACCCTGACTCCTAGACTCTTTGTCCCCGGTGAGTCCCATGGCGCCAAGCAAAAATGTGGAATGTGATAACATGTCCGTAATGCCTGTTATATCTGTACCAGCTATGGGGAAGTCTGTGCCATGGGTTGATCGGGTGGACCAGGAGGATAAGTCCTCATCAGAACTAGCCCAGATGGGCTCAGCCAAGAGCAGTTTGTCAGGGTCAAGGATCACTATATCTCCGGTTAGGGAAGAAAGCATAGAACCCCCATTATGGGAAGGGTCAGTGTTTTGGGTGCTACCTGGTACAGCTACCGAAAAGGGCCTGATGAGGTACAGCAGGGCAGAGAGAGTCCTAGTGCAAAGGTTCCACAAAATGGGATATGAGTATCCATATCTCCCAGAGAACCTCATGAGGAGTGCTGAGGAACACAGGATGGAGTGGGTGGAGCAAGCTATAGTAGCCCATTTAGCTAACACTACCAGAGACTCCAGATTCCGTGATTTTGACAGGGCAAAACATCTACTCAAGTTGTGGGTTGTGGGCCGTAATATACACCTAGACAGAGTGGAGTATATCTCTGAGTCTGGGAGAAGGAGATGTTACTCTGTCAGGGTGCCTGATAGTCAGGGCAATATGATCAAGAAGCCTGATCCAGCCCATTACTACTGAGGTAACCCTAGTACCACTCATTGTTAGATCCAGGTTCCAGTGGGGGGTGGATTTTTATGGTACTGTTGTATTGCAATGTATTAATGTATGCACATGTTAATACAATTTTGTGTTTAGGTTAATTCGCGGTTGTTGTACAGTATGGGATGTTACGCCTACTGTAGTCCAAGCGGGAACACTGGAATTTCACCAGGGGGAGATTGTAGCATAGCCTATGACCGCTATTTATTTTCCTTTGCCCTACCAGTGTAAGTCCTGTTAGTTGCAGGCAGTGGATAGGTTAATTCCATCAGAAAGGCCTTGTGTGCTATTGCAGCCTTAGATAATAATAATAGCATGTTCTTGTATAGCGCTGCTAGTTTTACGTAGCGCTTTACAGAGACATTTTGCAGGCACAAGTCCCTGCCCCATAGAGCTTACAATCTATGTTTTGGTACAAATGGAACAAAGAATACCCAGGCGCTTTCCCAATGTGCAATAAGATGGTGATAACAAAAAGGAGATAAATGACCTTAATGGGGTTCAAATACCCCTTGACCAGATGGTACCCTCCTGTGACTCTGACCCCAACAGGATCTATCCAGGACCTTTAGTAAAATTAAATAAAGAAAAATGGAGGTGCACAGGGTGAGGGGACATGCGATGCTGATAACGACTGCTGCAAACCCCTGTCTTTGGGTCCAGTGGGGTAGAATGCACCCCAATGGATCCCCTAATTGGGGGATGGTGGGAAGGTATAGGTGTTGGTTGATGATAAATAAATGTCACTTACACGGCCTTGTGCAAGTTCCTGTGCATCAAGGTTTCTTTTTCTCTGTATCTTCTTTCAAGTGTGAGGTTCCTCTTGCTTCCCCTTTAGCCGTCTACTGTATCTTCAAGATGGGGGATCCTTCTGCTCCAACTCCTTTCTGTTCCTTGTGGATGTCTCCCTCTCATAGAAAGAAAGGCAATTTAAATCAGAGCATATACACACATACAGAAAATATGGTCTGGGTCTGAAACTGACACACTGCAATTAAAATATTTTTCAATCACTCACACGGGCTTGTGTGAGCGTCCTCTAATAAAGGTATCTTTTCTCTTCTATTGATGTTCTATTGGTCTTTAATGTCTCCTCTCCTCTGCCCAATCCTATTAAGACCCCTATAATAAGGGCAGCGGCAGCACTTCTCACTACGTACATTAGTTCGTCACTTATAATCCTTTTCCATACGTTAATATTGTAATATTTAAATGGATGCCACCGATACAATCCCCAGTATCTTTGAGAAAATATTACAGAAGGGCAAAGACATGGAGAGTAGAATGAAGATTACGGAAGAGAAGGAAGACTCAGAAGTTGTCAATGAGGAGTTTGACAAATTAGACAAACTCCTTAAAAAAGAAATGTGTAAATTATTAGACAAGGCCTATTTAGAGGAATACATTAGGGTAAATAGGGTCCCAAGGGGTCTAAGAATGGTCAAAAGGGCATCCATTGATTTGGAGGAAGTGGAATATGTGGTAAGGTGGGAAGAAATATTAGACAAGTGTGGCCAGGATTTAATGAAGCTTTTAGTAGAACACCACAATCACACCCTGAAAAAAACTAGACGTAGAGATAAATGCCATTAAAACGACATTGGAGCCCTTAATGCAATGCCCCACGTTATTAGATAGAAACAAGACACTATCAGAAGAGATAGATACTCCAGAGAAGAGCTTAGAGATCACTAAGAATAAGAAATTTAAACGAGACAAGGAGGACTATGCAGAAGGGTCAAGTAATGAGATAAGAGTGGATCAACAAGGACAAAAGAGAGGGATCGAGATGGGAGTGCACACACACCTAGAAGACCAAGGGTGAACTCTATTGATACTAATAAACTAAAACAAGAAGAAGAGACCCCTCACACAAATAAAACAAGAGTAGTGCGGAAAGTTTAGTAGAAACAAAGAAGCCCGACAGGGATTTTAAGAAATCATTTCATGATAGAGAAGCACATCAGCGATATAGACCACATTACAAAGAAAGGTCCCACTACTTCAGAGAAGGTGAAAGAAGACAGGAGTATCGGGATAGAAGATACTATCAGAATAAGGAACACCATAGCCAAGAAAGGAACAGAGATTGGGACGAAATCACATTATGAAAGAGAAGATAGAAGAAAAAGGGCAGATTGGAGGGAAGAAAGAGAGAAATATAGAGATAGGAGAGAACAATCGAGACAGAGAGAAAGAGAGACAGAGAGAAGGAGACATGTAAGTAGATCACCAAATAGGAGCCCAGTATGGGAACGTGCTAGGAAAGATACTGTGGTCGCTTTTTTAGAACAGAGCCCCCCGCGTCTCCCCCTAACACAGAACAGATTCAAAGAATTGACAGACCCAGGGACAGAAGAAAGGAGACAAGGGAAAAAAAGAGAAAGAGAGGGAAGAGAGGCAGAAGGAGGCCAACTAAAGAAACAAAAGAAATAAAGGGAGTTTTTAACATCAGTAAGGCAACACTCACAGGAGTACAAACTAGGTTAATAGCCAGAGGCCTTAATTTTGCACCAGCTACTAGACCCAGTGGCTTCAGTTTGTTCATGGATGCCAATAAATTTTTACGGCAACTCACCATGAAATGTTTCTTCTTAAATAAGGACGCCCAAAGCAGGGAAACAATAGGTGGGACTGACCGCATACAAAGAGTGGTCGATGTGGATGACAACTTCACTCACTCTAGCCTTCGTGGGAGGTCTAAATTTAACCCAAGCAATAACAAAGGGCACCATCTTGAGGTCTATCACAAACAAATTTTAGAAGATTTAGAAGAACTAACAATAAATAAAAAGAATTTTAAAGATAACCTAAGCAAGGAAGAAAAACAGGCCCTAAAAGAGCTAACCGAGGATAAGTCCATCACAATAAAACCTGCCGATAAAGGAGGAGGCGGGGTGGTGATGGACACAGATTATTACCTGCAGGAAGTTTATCACATTTTAGGGGATGAAGGAACGTACTTAAAACTAACTAATGACCCAAAAAAGAATCATAAAAAGGAATTGGACACGATCTTAGACAGAGGGAAGACTCTAGGCATACTTAACAGGAAAGAATGGGGCTATATACACCATGAGAAACCCATACTGTCGGTATTCTATTTCTTACCCAAAGTACACAAGAACATGGAAAAACCGCGGGGCAGGCTCATTATTTCGGGAATGGAAACAAAAGAAAACAGCGCACAACGCCAAATAGTGAAGCAAATTCAACAATATATTATAGAATTAAAAAGGGGGTAATATATCTGCGTACATGAAAAAAGTTGGTAAAAGGCATGTAGTGTGTATCACACTGTTTACCACTCGGCAGCTGTTAGCTGTAGATTCAGGTGCTTGCTTCCCTCTGCTGCTGCAGCTCAGTTGATTCTGGGGCAGGACGTCAGTCTTTTCACTCCCTGAAGAAGTAGTTAATTCTACGAAACTAGTTGGATGTAACATTCTATTGCCTTATATCTGCTTACATTGGCCTTTGTCTATGTATTGGCCTGTCCTGTTTTTATTTCATCCTGTGTGCTGTTTTGGACACTTGTGAGAGACTTTGTAAGACTGTTCAAACTTCCCTATTGAATCCACCACTGCTGTGTAGACAGTGACGTCATTACACAGCGTCCTGCGACCGAGCGGCACCGTGGCACGCTGAGGGCATCCCAGCAAGCTGCGTTTTAACCTCTGTGCAGAGGATACACCTGCCGAGGTACAGGAGCAGCTTCATATCGGCCAGGAAGCAGGAGCGATTTCACCGAGCCCCAGTACCAGCTGCTGAACCTGGCTGCATGAAGGGAAATCCCCTTGGGAGTGAAAAGACTGACGTCCTGCCCCAGAATCAACTGAGCTGCAGCAGCAGAGGGAAGCAAGCACCTGAATCTACAGCTAACAGCTGCCGAGTGGTAAACAGTGTGATACACACTACATGCCCTTTACCAACTTTTTTCATGTACGCAGATATATTACCCCCTTTTTAATTCTATAATATATTGTTGAATTTGCTTCACTATTTGGCGTTGTGCGCTGTTTTCTTTTGTTTCCATTCTCTTAGTGTGTGTGGGGTGCTGAGCCACCCCTGCGTTTACAGCGGCAGACGCCATTATCCCCAACACGGTTACGTGGCACTTATTATTTAATGTATAATTATCTCACTGTGGGAGTTGTGGTTTAATTTTTTATATATTTTTTATCACTAAATTGATGGTATAGTCACTGCACTGTATATATTTATACATTTAAACTTTATAGGTAGTTAGGTAGTAGCGCACAGTTTTGTTTTTTGTGTTCATTATTTCGGGGATTGGGTCCTTAACCCAAAACCTGTCGGAAAATATAGACTTCTTCCTTCAAATGTATGCGGTCAACAGTAGGTCTTATCTAAAAGACACCACCCATGTTCTAAACTTACTGGCAGGAATCCAGTGGCAAGATGGCTTTATATTAGCAACCTGTGACATTAAATCCCTATATACATGCATTCAACACAAAGATGGGTTGAGAGCAGTAGAAAAATCAATTACCAAAGATCCAACTATTCAGGAGGCACAACGAAATTTTATTATAGATAGCATAGATTTTATTTTAAAATATAATGTGTTCTGGTTCAATGGCCTCCTCTATCTCCAGGTATGCGGCACTGTCATGGGGACCAGGTTTGAACCCAGCTATGCTAATATATTTCTGATCATCCGTTCAGCGCAAACTGGTCTCCTGGCACTGCTACATAGATGATGTACTCCTTATATGGAAGGGAGGAGAAGAAACCCTGAGGGATTTTATTGGATATATCAATAGCAACAAAATAAACTTAGAGTTTACATCAGAGCATAGTCAGGAAAGTATCAATTTCCTGGATCTTAGGATCTATGTGGAAAATATAGAGATCAAGACGAAAACTTTCTTCAAGCCCACAGATGCTAACAACTACCTACTTCACACCAGTTGCCATCAACCTAAATGGCTTAGTAACATACCATATGGCCATTTCCGGAGAATTAAGAGAAATTGCATGGAAGACAGGGTTTATAAGAAACAGGTACATACGTTACAGGGGAGGTTCCTAGAGACGGGTTATAAGTCTGACCTCATCGACGCAGCAGTGGAAAAAAACGAACTAGTACCACGCAACAATTTGCTGAAATCAGGTCAAAAGAAAGACACTACCAGTTTCAACACACCTTTTATCACCACATACAATACAGACGTTGCCAGGATTCAGGAGATTATAAAGAAACACTGGCATGTAGTCCAGGTGGACCCTGTCCTGAAGGACCATGTCCCACCAGTTCCTAGGGTGATCTACAGGAAGGCTCCTTGCAGTAAGTCTAAATTGGCCTCAAGTGTGTTCAGAATGGAAGAAGAGGCAAAAATTCAGAGCTGGTTACCTCCACTTATAGGCTTCTTAGGGTGCTTTGGCTGCAAAGTGTGCAAGCACGTATCCAAGGGAGACAAAACAGAATTTATTTCAAATGTAACACAAGAGAAGTTTAAAATAAAACAAACATTGAATTGCTGTACAGAGTTCATAGTATATTTGTTGTCATGCCCATGTGGTCTCCAGTACGTGGGCCGCACTACGAGAGCTTTGAGGGTCCACGTACTGGAGCATATGGGCAACATTCGCAAACAAGTCATGACACATAGTGTCTCAAGGCACTTCAGCCTGTTTCACGAAGGAAACCCTGAGGGCCTTACCTATAGGGGAATAGAGAGGGTAGATAACCACTGGAGAGGTGGGGATAGACTACAAAAACTCTACTGGATCTACAAATTGAAGACACTAACCCCCATAGGCCTAAATATAGATATAGTCCTGGGGGCGTTTATGTAGTATCCAGTGGGTTCTCACCACATATCCCCAAGAATCTCTCACTTCTTATATTGGCTCTGACTTTATCATGTCATCCACATTAGTGCATTCCACCATTCATACACTTTGTTTTAGTCTATGTCCCCAACGTTCCCTTTACAGTGCTCATTCTAGCTTATGGCTAGTATCCCCCCCATGGATGGCAGATTACCAATACCAGGGGGCATTCAAAGTTTTTCATTACGTGTTTTTCATTAGATTCACTATGAGCACATATCACTATTGTGATATTTCACTCATATTGCACCGTTGTTCTTTATGGCAGCAAATTAACATGTTGCACTTTTAGTTCACTTAATTCTACATAGCACACTTACTGCACTAACAAAACCCAATCAACGTTGCATTTATTTAGTTTTTCATTTTTATTTTTTATTTTCATTGAGTTTCTTATTTATTCAGTTTTATTTTATTTTTCATTTTCCCTCTTTCACTTTTCAGAACCTTAGAATTTGTTATAAGGGGAAGGTGCATTGGCACCAGCATTTTTAATCCATTACAAACACTTATGGACTTCTCCCATTGGACATTTAGTAATGAGGAATTAACTCTTTTATTTTAATTTCTGTTAGATAAATAGTGTTCTTTTCGGATAAGCCTTTTTTAAACAAGCGTTTTAATCAATGACCATAATGTCATATATCACTGTGCACTACATCACTTTTAAGTTTATCTTTTTGTGCTTTTAGAGCATAAAGCTAAAGTCTCTTGGTCTATTTTTTGGCATTACACAATAGTATTACACTTTGAGGTCAACACTTATATCTATTAAGGTAGTTCAAAGTACTTGCTCCCAATTTGGTTCACTGTGCACCACACTGCTTTTAAGGGATGGAGTCAAAGGCAGTTTGTCTATTTCTAGGCAATATACACCAATATCATAAAGCAATGATATTACACTTTTATACTCCACAACTATATGTGGTCTTAGTTCATAATTTTATTCTGGATGTCTTTTATTTACCACTTTATTGTCAGCACTAGGGTGTTTTACGTTATAGCACTCACTAAAGCACATGCATATCATTATGACTATAATCCAGGGGATTATGTGCGTGCAATCAATCGCGGGCAACACCTGTCAATCACCTGTGTTGCCATTAGAAGACAAGCTAGGATTGGCTGATTACAGCATATAACGTCACAATGCAGACACCAGCCCCATCTACGGAGCCTGAGGAAGCCCATTCACGGGCGAAACGCGTTGCTCGTCATCTTTTTGGACAGTCACAGACACCATTGACGGCGCAGCTGCAGCCCTGCAGACAGACGTGTAAGCAGGGATTCTTCTACAGCAAGCGCACCGGACAACTCCATTAAACTAGGCGGTCACCTTGGGGTGCCTCACCGTTTGGTTTCATTATTATACATTATTTTATAGTTCATTTCTGTTTTATACAGTTTTAATTTGTATGTAGTTTTATGCATTTTGTTTTTAATTCATTAAAACCTTGACTTCAGAGTTAAAGTTTAGACTCTTGTCCTTTACTCATTCATGCACTGAGTAATAGCACCACCTGCAGGAGCAAAGACTACATCTCCAGGAGGATACCAATTGGAGTGTGCACTCACACTGGACCGTTTGAGTGTTTTCCCTCATTATATTGTTCATTTCCTTGCACTCCCTCACCTAAGGGCTTTTATCCATCAGCCCTTTGCCCCCTCTGGTTCTCCTTTTCAGTGGGAGAGACCAGATTGCTAGACCCCTATTATAGGGGTCTTAATAGGATTGGGCAGAGGAGAGGAGACATTAAAGACCAATAGAACATCAATAGAAGAGAAAAAATACCTTTATTAGAGGACACTCACACAAGCCAGTGTGAGTGATTGAAAAATATTTTCATTGTAGTGTGTCAGTTTCAGCCCCAGACCATATTTTCTGTATGTGTGTACAGTATATGCTCTGATTTAAATTGCCTTTCTTTCTATGAGAGGGAAACATCCACAAGGAACAGAAAGGAGTTGGAGCGGAAGGATCCCCCATCTTGAAGATAGACGGCTAAAGGGGAAGCAAGAGGAACCTCACTTGAAAGAAGATACAGAGGAAAACAAATCGCATGTCCTCTCACGCTGTGCGCCTCCATTTTTCTTTATTCCAATCAATGTTTTGGTGCCTGAGGCACAGGGAGATAAAGTGACTTTCCCAAGGTCACAAGGAGCCAACACCAGGAATTGAACCAGTTTCCCCTGCTTCAAATTCTCAATGCCAGTCAGTGTCTTTACTCACTGAGCCTCTCCATTTACATACATTTGATGTATCCAAGGGCAGGTCTAGCAATATCCAGAAAGTGTCAGCTTGAGGAGTGGATGCTGGATGTGATGGCCTGTCAGTATCCAGACGTGCTCTGTTATAGGGCAGGGTAACAAGCACAACCCAAGGGTATAAATACTGGCACTTTCCCAAAAGTGGGGGTGTCTCTTTCCTCCCTCTGTGGAGTGAACAACAACTTCCCTCCATTAGGAGGCCTCAGGAGGAGCACCATGCAGGAGGAAACTTGGATGGGCCTCAAGCCTTGAAGTGACCTTCTTAGGGGAAGCAATAGATGTACATGCAATGAGATCTTAACCAATTCAATAAATACGATTGAACCATAAGCAAGTATGATTCACTGTCTTGGGCTAAATAAAGGTGTCAGTCTGGACTATCCTACTATACCAGAGGATCCATGCTGACTGGATGCGCTGCAATCACGAAAAAGGTATCCTGTAAACCCTGTCCGGTTCTCCCCATACCAACGAGGAGCACTCAGCCCTCCTGTTACCTCCCAGGTATGCACCGCACTGCAGTAAATATGGAGTAGCAGACCAAATCGCCCTTAAGGTGGGGATAAAGGGGCTACATATGTACTGTACTAATTAGATCTTTCATTTGTGTGAATATGTTTTGTGTCAAGATTGTCTTAACATTTATGATACTGTTAAACACATTCATTTTTTTTTATTTACATTTTTTAAAATTATTTCTTTGATGCAATTTATTATGGCTGTCCATACGCTTTTGTAAAAATAAAACTGTTAATTGGAAATGTAACTTCATCTTGTTATAGTAAATACATGAATGCTATAATCCGTATACTGTAACTGATATCAATGTTTAATGTAGACCAACTGTAATTTTGTAGCCATGTGAAGTTTACTTTTTTGTGCCTGGAGATACAGTAAAACAGCCAGGAGATTAACCATCAAAAAGTGAAGTGTCTTGCTCTGGCAGCGAAGGTATCAACCGTTTTGCCTGTGTGATCTTTAATCTCAAACTCTTTAAATATTACTACAGAAAGCTCAGAATTTACATCCCCCATTCCAATGCTTAATAGAGTAATTCCCTGTTGGGTTTTATTATACTGTATGTACGTGCAGAAGAAATGTACTGCACCGACACACTTTATTCGAGCAAATACCCAGTATGTACCTGGCAGATACCTGGAATGCGCCGCTCCTCACCTCTGACAAGCCCCGTTGTGTTTGCCTTCCCAGCCTGGGTTCATGCCTGGCTGACGGGCGGCTGATCTGTTAAATGATAATGATTAGGATTTAATAGGCTGCAATGCTTCGCGTGTCTACCAGATGGCATAAATTCATGAATGTAATGCAGTATATATATATATACTGTGCAGTATTGCAGCCAGCGGGTATAAAATGCTTCAATCCCTGCCTGGAAAATACCTCAATGCACTCGGGCAGAAAACAGTCACAAACCTCAATACACCCGGGTATACCCGAATTCGTGGAACTAGCCGAGCTCGAATAAAGTGTGTCGCCAGTGTATGTGTTGTGAGGGTAAACAACTTTCTATGCATACGGCACTAAAGATTTGGGTGGGCTAACTCCAGTCACATGGAATTAATGTGCAGGTACCATGTTGGTGATGCTGATCTGGTGCTTTGCAACATCAAAGACAACTATAATAGTTCATAATGACCAGATTCTAAAGGTTACCTAAAGGGCAGTTATGTTCTTGCCATTGCCAGCCAATGTTAATTAATATAATGTATGCATATTATTATTAGTTTATTACAGCCCATAATAGTTTCACCTACTGTAGAAGTCTGTGAACTTTAACCATAATTGGTCCATGTTGGGCAGTAATTGCTATGCACCACTGTGACAGGTAGTAGTAAAATAATTTAACCCTCAAGGTCAAAAGGTGCCTAATACAAAGTAAACTGTATATGTGTTGTCAGTAGGCTTTCTGAATATTACGCTGCTGGTAAAATGATTGAGTACTTTATAATCTCTGATACCAATCAAAATTAAGTGATTGTTCTCTTCTAGATCCCAGGATGTAAAACTTTCAAATAGCTAGCGAAGAGTGAAGTATGATTGTCAGGATACACCCTAAGGGGCCTATTCATTAAGCATTCATAAGCCACTTATCAAGCACTTATCACCCAAAATGCCTACTGCTATTCAGTAAGCGGTCATAAGTGGGTGATAAAAGACCGAATCGCTCAAAAAAAATTGGTTATAAAAAAATCACTGAGGCAGCTTATCACCGCTTTTCGGCATGTTCATAAACTCGTGCAATTCTAGTAGCAGTGATTAGGCTATGAACGCCTATCACCGCTCTAGAATGGTGATTGTATCACAAAATCCTCACGCCAGAAAAAGTTGGTGTAAAGGTGTTGGAAACCTGCAGAGAAGCGGCGAGATGGGACTTAGAAAAAAATGCATTTTTTCTGCATAGGATTGATGCCTGGAATCTCTGGAGCTGATATCCATTAATATTAGCACCAGAGACCCCTGGCATGAATCCTATGCAATAAAAATGCATTTACAGTAAACTTTCTTACCATAGCGGATAGCCTCAGGGACCCCCTTTTTCCCGAGATACAGGCCCCGTTAAGGGGTGCTGGTATCTCCTATGCATTTAAATGTCCACGTCACGTGACCATGGGAATAAAATGCATAGGTGATACCGGCACCACATAACGGGGCCTGTATCTCGGGAAGTAGGGGATCCCTGAGGCTCAAACCAATGCGGTTCAGCTCAGGAGACCCTCTGCTCATCTAAACTATTAACAAAATTAAAATTTATACACATAAATTTCGGGAGATATTTGCACAGGGAGAGACGGCTCTCTCAGAGCAGCTCTCTCTGCAGCAGATACAACTCGCCGGGTAAGGCCTTTTCAGAGGGTCGTTCATCAGATCACCGGCTTATCACCCGTTTTGTGAATTTTGCTATGACAGGTAATGAAGGCTTTCTGAATACCGTGATAGCAACACCCAAAAAACCATCATTTTAAATACCCTGGTGATAATTTTTATCAACCCTCTCTGAATGAGGCCCTAAATGTCATGTAAAGATCTGGGATTCTAGCACAGATCAAAGAAAAACTGAAGATTCATGTCTGAGACTCACAGATTAGATTTATTTTGGGAATACGCTTGTATAAGTGAATTTCACATTTCCTCCTAATTATCCCCAGAGGGAACCTTTTTCAAGGCTTATGGGGTACCTATTCACAAGGCTTTATTTGGTAGTGTGCAGGTTTTCGGTTTTATTCCCTTCTATTACATAAACTGTTTAGTCTGATTTTACTGTACTTTACTGTGTTATTTTATATTCTTTTGTATAAGCACTCTAACCATGTCGCAGTAAAAATAACATGTATTAAGTAATATTTCATAAAGTTAGGCTCCAGGGACTTTGGTAAACATTATGTATAATTTTATGAAACAGATACAACTGTGAGTTTCTTCCACCAACATAAAAATAAAGACACGTAAAATAATTCACTCTCTGTTGTACCCCAGACCTCGCCGAGAGGGAGCATACTTCTTGTGAGGATTAGGAAAAGATAGAGGGATCTCCGGAATCTGCTCATAGCACACTTAGGGGCAAATCTCAATGCACCCATTCCACCTGGGTCCAATTAGCCAGGGATCCTGTAGGACAGATTGGATAGTTCTGTTCTAGGCTGCCAATGTGACCCAGAAGATCTTTCCTTCCCTTTGGTGTATGTATACATATTCATAGGGAGGCTTACTTACTTAGGCAAGCTCACAGACTCATTGCAGAAGGTCTTCAGGACCTGTGGAAAAAATACAAATGTTGCCTACAAATCAGAGTTAACTTTGGTATTCACCATTCATTTCCAAGCCAATTCAATGTTTTTAATACTGTACATTCTTCAACTGTTGCTTTGATAAGCTTTGGTGACATGGTGTCTCTTTGTTGATCATTTGCTTATCTTTGCTGATTCTTATGTTGCTTGTATCTTCATGTAATCTAATGGTTGATGTAGCATTCTGGTAATGTACGCTCCTTCCTCATTTTGTCTTTTCAATGAATTTAAAATGGCAGAGATGTAGACACAATCAAATGCTTTTTCACAATCTACAAATCCTAAACTAAGTGGCACAGGAGATTGTATTCATTACTCCGAGAAATAATGTATTATGCCACTTGAATGTGTTCTTTTGTGTTATATCCATTGGGAGATGCTGCTAGTTTTTTAGGCTGGGCAAAATCCAGGGTCAACTGCAGCAGATAAGTGAGTATATAAAAATGTTGTAAGTGATTGGAAATAAACTGATTGGTCTGTAATTCTTGATGTTTATGGTGTTGCTCTTCTGGAATTTTCCTGTTCAAGCAACATGTAAAGAGTAGAGATGGGCAAACATTTCCCCAAAGTTCAAATCGGCTGCAAAAAAAGGCTTTTCTTTACAAGTTCAACTTTTTGCGAATTCAATTGAGTTAAAAAATAGTTGCCTATATTTATATATTTTTTTATTTGATTATGTGAAAAATTTGCTTCAAAATGAAACAATATAAAAAATGAAACTTTGACAAACTTAAAAAAAATCCATGCAGTTACTTCCATCCAGAAAAATGAATGATGAAAAATGGAGCACTACCAGCGGAACAACCAGAAAAATCAAAAAGAGTGGGTTCCCATAAAAATAAAGCTATTTATTAGGTCATGTAAAACACTGAGGTATCTCCCCGCCTTCGCATTTCACGCTGTAGCGCTTTATAAAGGCCTTGGTCTCCTTCTCTCACTCATGACCACCTGACGAAGCCTACGTGTGATACGCGTTGGGTCATACAGTGATTACGCAAACACACGGCATCCTTCCGGAACGCTGGGACTTCACACATATTGTACAGCGATTACAGTATATCGCATGCAGTCATGCAATGAATAACATCTTTGAACTGGGAACGTTCAGACATGCCAGTCAGAGTCTTAATTGTAGGTCATTGATACTAATGTATTAATACAATTATTTTATATACGTCTGATGCAAATTTCTCGTTTGTTTGATGTTTCTGGATTCTCTAGAAAGGAGGTTACTACATTGGTCAGGTGGATCACCCACCTGTAGAAAGGCACTGCAAGGGGATCAAGTAACTGGATTCACACGATTGACTTTCTGAAGAGCAGTTTGCGCAAAGAGATTCCCTGTTTTTAAAATAACATACATTAAACAAAAATGTGTATATACAATATACTACAATAAATACATATGTAGCCCTGCTTCCTAGCGAACACAGGACACTACCATATGCTGTATTACCTGTAGGCTCACAGGGTCTGAGCCTCTGCCACGGAGAGCCTGGGGTACACACAATACCTATAACTTGGTGCAGCGCCTCCACCTGCAACAGCTTCCGCCCGAGGGGAAGTGAGTCTTCGCAGGACTTATGTACATAACACACACACACAGCAATATCCCTTAACCTATTAACTTTACTTGCAGAACCGTATGTTATACCAACAGGTGTCCCTCCCTAGAGGAGACACTATACTCGCATCTCGCCAAACGCTCACCTCCCGTTTCCCTTCACCGGGTGATCCCACCCCGTGTCCAGTTCCCCTTGGGAATAGTTCTCCCTCACGTGAGTCAATGAAATGTGTATGAGTGTGACTGCGCAGCCACTGTGTCCTGAATGAATGATGGTGCCGTTGGTGCACTTTAGAATTACCTGCCGGGCACTCCAGTACCCTGTGCGGCTACAATCTTCACAAAGGATCAGCGAGGTGTAGATGAAGTCACCCGTAGGTGTCTAGGGCGATCCCACCCAGACACGCTGTGACTCGATAGCGGGGTCTGAGCCCAGACCTCCCGCTCACTTAGAACTGTCCCAGTGGTGATAGTGTGGCAATAACGGGAACCGGAACCTAACTATGGCCAGTCCCTAGCTCCGCTTGTCTCTACAGGGACTCAGGGCCTAACTGGGCCTGGGGCATGCGGCCTAGGTAGGGGGCGGTCTGCCTCCCTACACCAAAGCTCCTTCTCCTCTCCTCTCCAACCAACTCTGCCCTCACGTGCGCCCAATCTCTTCTTTTTCCTCCTTGCCTCGCACCTCATTGGTCCAGGCGCATCACGGGGACCCGCGGGGGCTGCTGAGACACATTGTGCTCTACCTCCTTTGCGGGCTTTTCCTCACCCTCGCTCTGTGCATGCGCACCCTCTGCTAGGCTAAGTGTGCGCTGACGCCAACCACAACATGGCGGCTCCCTTATTCGGAACCTCCATTATCGGAGTGTTCCTTAAACTGGCACAACGTTATATAATGGAAAATGCCTAACATAACATTCTTCCTCTACATCAGATTGTACATCTCACTAAACATCACAATTACTGATTTCACTCGATTGCGAGCCCACTGCTGAGCCTCATAGTGGGGTGCCCCAAATTGATCGTAGGCCATCCTCATTGGACGTTGCCCATTCCTCTGACTTCGCCTTAACTGCTGTTCGGTCACTCCCTCGGGAGAGTGACTGTCTGAGTCTTGCACCTGGAGTCCTTCCCTTGAGGGGGTTGCAATCTCTACATTGTCATGGATGGGTATGAAGCACGGGCTCAGCGGGTCCAATACTGAATCTTCTGGAGCCACCCCCAGGGGCAAGTGCTCCCGGAGCCCTTTACCCGAAGCTCCGCCGGGAGGTGCTCTCTGTTGAGGGCCCCTTTGAGAGGTTCCCTCTTGTGGATCTTGCGGAACATCGGAGTTCCCTGACTCTTCTTCTTCCATTGATATCTCCCCATCCAATGAGGATGACGGCCATTCCAAATCCCCCTCCTCCACTCGGGGAATAGGGAGTAAATGATTCCGATGCCAGGTCTTCACCCGGCCCTCCGAGTCTTTAATGCGGTAAACTGGAAGGCCGGGCATTTGAGAGGCTACCTCATACACTCCCTCCCGCCATCGGTCAGCCAACTTATGTTTCCCTGGTACTCCCAGGTTACGGAGAAGCACTGCATTGCCAGGTTTAATGTCTCTGTGTTTAACTTTATGATCATACCGCCTTTTATTCCCGGCATTCAGTTTTTCGGTGGACTTCTCAGCTTGTAGGTAAGCCTGTTGCAGATTCTCTTGCAATCGCTGCACAAAGCGGAAATGTGTGGTATTATGCACTCCATCGGTGGAGACTGTTAACCGTATGTCCACAGGCAGTCTAGCTTCTCGGCCAAACATGAGAAAGTAGGGTGAGAACCCAGTGGAATCGTGTCACGTGCAATTGTAAGCATGCACTAATGTTTCCACATGCCGACTCCATTCAGTCTTTTCCACCCCCGTTAATGTACCTAACATGTCTAGTAAGGTACGGTTGAGTTCCGGCAGGGCATCCCCTTCGGGGTGGTATGGAGTACTGCGGGACTTATTGATATGCAAGAGTTTCAGCAGTTTTTTTATGAATTTGCTTTCGAAGTCTCTTCCTTGATCTGAATGGAGGCATTGAGGAAGGCCATAATGCATGAAGTACTTCTCCCAGAGCACCTTGGCCACCGTAATGGCTTTTTGATCTTTGGTCGGAAAGGCCTGGGCGTATCGGGTGTAGTGATCTGTGATGACCAACACATTCCCTATGCCACGGCGATCAGGTTCGATACACAGGAAATCCATACATAATAAGTCCATGGGTCCCGTACTTTTTAAGTGGCCCATTGGGGCGGCCCTGGTCGGTAAGGTCTTCCGCTGAATACACCGCACACACCGTTGGCAGTGATACTCTACTGCTTCTCTCATCTTTGGCCAGAAAAATCTATCTCTCACTAGTCCAAAAGTCTTGTCTATCCCCAAATGGCCATGTTCATCGTGTAGAGCCTTCAGTACCAAGTACTGTAGTCTTTTTGGCAGTACTAATTGTCTTCTGTTCGGGTGATTATGATACTCCACAACTCGGTATAGCAAATTGTCTCGTATTTCGAATTTGTCAGCTTCCCGCATCAGTAGACCTCCTACATCCCCCGGGAACTGTCGGAGGAGGGCCGGGCGATTTTGTCGGATGGCATAACGAATGGCCCCTGTGACCGGGTCTTGTTCTTGGTATCGTACTATATCTTTCCAGGCTATGGTCTTGGAAAAAGACATACAAAGGAGGCATAGAATCCTCCTCAAAGATCCTCATTGGCTGCACACAAGGCTAGGAATGAATTATACGGTGTAAATACCAAATATATAAATGTGGTTCAGTCAACCATTCGGTACAGGTAAGCAATTGCTCCCAACATTGTGAGAGGACAATTGCCACTAAAACGCCATATGGCAAAAATAACAAATCATTTATTAGTATATAGCTAGACAAACAACATAAAGCGCTCGCTCTAAACTAACTTAAAACCAATTAAAATGTGAAGGTAGCGGGGGACAGTCACAGGTGTAGCGATCAGGAATAGTTACCAACCAAATCATTGGTGAGTATATACAGCACACAGATAGTTAATAGAAGTCAGGTAAATGACTTCTGTAGAGTTAATCTCTACTCACGATGGTAGCTATGGTGTGCAGATGAGGGTGTGAGGTTAATACCACAATCTCAATCGCGTGGGCTTCTAATTGTAACCAAACACTCAGGTGTCCCTCCAGTTATGTTGGAAAATATACACAATATCTGTGACACCATGCTGCTCACAAACTCTCAGACGGAGATATGAGCTGCACACACCTGGTCGCTCACACAGCGGGGCATCTACACATGTTGTAGCTCACAGTGTATACGTGTATAATCAATAAATATCAATTCCCAGGTAGCCCTCAGCTCTAGTATAACACAGGGCACCCACACATCAATACTGGTACAGATCAATAGATAGAACATGTGTAATGTATTCCCCGCAGCTGCCCAATGCAAGGACTAGTCTCACCCGATTACTGCCTCCTCCACGACGTCAACGCGATGACGTCATGCCGACGTACGTTTCGCGCGTAAGGGGACCAGCGCTTTCTCAAGGTGGGAGGTGCCAGTACAGAGCAGCGCTATCCTTTTATGTATGCTGCTACCGAACGGTGGGGGGTGTCTATACCTCCCTTTTAAAGCTATAGACAGCTATTCTGAACCTCAATAAAGTAAGAAGTGTCTAATTATTGATTGTTTTGAGTGGGATAAGAAGTGAGTGTGTTAATTCCAGTTCGCCTGCCTACCTATCACTGGATCAGTCTGTTAATGCGTATTGTAGCAGGTTGTATGTGATCATTATACGTGATTACTGCCCAGACCTATGGATTGCATAATAACAGAAATACATATACTCCATGTATCAAAGGTAATTCAGGTTGTAATACTGTAATAGAGGTCCGCATATTTAATTTCAGAGCCCTAATCTTGTATGTATTGGGTCTTAATTTCCAGGAGACCTGTATATGTCCGTTGTTGTTGTTTAACTAATAATACAAGCAGGTTAATAGCCGGGATTAATAGTAGTCATGCATAAACTCTGTGATGTACTCACACAGTATATTGTTGCTGGTAAGTATGTATGTAGACATAGTACATGCATAAACATATTGGTAGGTTTATTTGAAATATATAACGCCTTGTTTGAGCAAAATGCATATGCTTACTTACACTGTATACCATGGATCCCCTTTGTGGTTTCAGTCATTTCGTGTTAGTTTGATACTGTATAAAACTGTGCTCATGCACGTGGAGAGGCTGATACTATTTCTCAGAAAGATCCAAGCTATAGTATATTGCTGCATAAACAGCAGATATATGTCTATCCAGTGTATTGGGACATGAACCACTTAACAGTTTAGTAGATTGTAGTCCTGTAATGAATAGGGTCCCATATATACCTCTTTTACACAGTATTACTCAGACCATTAACTCCACATAGGTGAATATATTCTTACAGAGTAAATATCTCCATGGATGTATCTATTTCAATGGTGTAGGAGTGTCCTGACCTATGTCAGTATCAAACTAACACGAAATGACTGAAACCACAAAGGGGATCCATGGTATACAGTGTAAGTAAGCATATGCATTTTGCTCAAACAAGGCGTTATGTATTTCAAATAAACCTACCAATACTGTATGTTTATGCATGTACTATGTCTACATACATACTTACCAGCAACAATATACTGTGTGAGTACATCACAGAGTTTATGCATGACTACTATTAATCCCGGCAATTAACCTGCTTGTATTAATAGTTAAACAACAACAACGGACATATACAGGTCTCCTGGAAATTAAGACCCAATACACACAGGATTAGGGCTCTGAAATTAAATATGCGGACCCCTATTACAGTATTACAACCTGAATTACCTTTGATACATGGAGTATATGTATTTCTGTTATTATGCAATCCATAGGTCTGGGCAGTAATCACATATAATAATCACATACAACCTGCTACGATACGCATTAACAGACTGATCCAGTGATAGGTAGGCAGGTGAACTGGAATTAACACACTCACTTCTTATCCCACTCAAAACAATCAATAATTAGACACTTCTTACTTTATTGAGGTTCAGAATAGCTGTCTATAGCTTTAAAAGGGAGGTATAGACACCCCCCACCGTTCGGTAGCAGCATACATAAAAGGATAGCACTGCTCTGTACTGGCACCTCCCACCTTGAGAAAGCGCTGGTCCCCTTACGCGCGAAACGTACGTCGGCATGACGTCATCGCGTTGACGTCGTGGAGGAGGCAGTAATCGGGTGAGACTAGTCCTTGCATTGGGCAGCTGCGGGGAATACATTACACATGTTCTATCTATTGATCTGTACCAGTATTGATGTGTGGGTGCCCTGTGTTATACTAGAGCTGAGGGCTACCTGGGAATTGATATTTATTGATTATACACGTATACACTGTGAGCTACAACATGTGTAGATGCCCCGCTGTGTGAGCGACCAGGTGTGTGCAGCTCATATCTCCGTCTGAGAGTTTGTGAGCAGCATGGTGTCACAGATATTGTGTATATTTTCCAACATAACTGGAGGGACACCTGAGTGTTTGGTTACAATTAGAAGCCCACGCGATTGAGATTGTGGTATTAACCTCACACCCTCACCTGCACACCATAGCTACCATCGTGAGTAGAGATTAACTCTACAGAAGTCATTTACCTGACTTCTATTAACTATCTGTGTGCTGTATATACTCACCAATGATTTGGTTGGTAACTATTCCTGATCGCTACACCTGTGACTGTCCCCCGCTACCTTCACATTTTAATTGGTTTTAAGTTAGTTTAGAGCGAGCGCTTTATGTTGTTTGTCTAGCTATATACTAATAAATGATTTGTTATTTTTGCCATATGGCGTTTTAGTGGCAATTGTCCTCTCACAATGTTGGGAGCAATTGCTTACCTGTACCGAATGGTTGACTGAACCACATTTATATATTTGGTATTTACACCGTATAATTCATTCCTAGCCTTGTGTGCAGCCAATGAAGATCTTTGAGGAGGATTCTATGCCTCCTTTGTATGTCTTTGTCTGTTAACACTATCCTCTTTGCACCGGCAGGCAAAATATAAATATATATATACCCTAACTGACATATACATTATATACCAGGGTGAGCGGTAGATCACTAGTTATGTATACAGGCTATGATCTTGTCTGGAGTAACATGCATACCACTGGGGTTGCGATAGGCTTCCGGGATAGCATTTGATGTACACCCTAGAGAGTCAGCCACTCGTAATTCAGAGAATGCCACTTGGTCATTGACTATGGCAGCTGTACCACATAGGGCCCTTATTCCGGGTCCCGGAATTTCTTCCCACTGATCTTCGTCGGGGGTAGTGGCCAGCTCTGGTCACCTAGACAGGGCGTCCGCTCCAATGTTCAGGGGGCCTGGCTTGTGTTTCAAGGTGAAAGTGTAATTGAATAGAGCGGCCAACCAGCGATGCCCGGCCGCGTCTAGTTTGGCGGAGGTCATGATGTAGGTGAGGGGATTATTGTCGGTCCGCACCTCGAACGACACACCGTATAGGTAATCACGAAGTTTGTCCACAATGGCCCACTTGAGGACCAAGAACTCGAGTTTGTGCACGGGGTAGTTCTGCTCACTGGCAGTAAGACTGCGGCTGATAGACGCTACAGGTCACAATCCCTCAGGATACTTTTGATGTAATACTGCTCCTAGGCCGTTGAGGCTAGCATCCACATGTAGTATATACGGTTGTTCGGGGTTGGCATAGGCCAACACGGGGGCCGCCGTCAGACTCTGTTTCAGATCCGTAAAGGCTTGTTCACACTTGGGTGTCCATTTGTCCCCGAAGGACTGTCGAGCAGGTGTGGCCTTCCCGGCCTGTGTCCTCCGCATATATTTTGAGGAGGTCGTTGAGGGTTTTGGCCCATCTGGAGTACCCCTCCACAAACCGGCGATAGTAGCCGCAGAATCCCAGGAACGACCGCAACTCCCCCCCGAAGACTGTGATGTCATCTAAATACACGAGGCATTCTCGGGGGTTCAAGTCACCTAGAGTCTTCTCCATTAGCCGCTGGAAGGTGGCGGGGGCACCACATATGCCTTGGGGCATACGGGTGAATTGATAGATCCCTAGGGGGGCAAACTAACGCCGTCTTCTCTTGATCCTCGGGCCTCATAGGTACTTGGTAGTAGCCGGACCGAAGGTCCAGTACACTGAACCATTGGCTTCCATGTAGGGTATCCAGGATTTCTTCTATGCGGGGAAGATTATACTGGTCCAGTACCGTTCGATTGTTCAGCGTCTGGTAGTCAACACATAACCTCACAGTCCCATTCTTCTTTTGCACGACCACTATGGGTAAGGCGTAAGGGCTTCGTGATTCCGTGACAATTCCGGCTTCTTCCATTTCGTTGATCACAGCTCGTACATCCTCTACATCCCTAGGGGCTATCCGACGGGAACGCTTCCGGAAGGGTTTGGTATCAGTCATCTGAATGGCGTGTTGGGCGTTGCGACTACACCCCACATCCATTTCCCTAGTAGAGGATACTGATCGTCGTTCCTCCAGCTGTATTCGCAATCGTTCTTTCCAGGCGTCCGACAGTCCAGATGAACCGAAGTCAAACTGTAACGGCGATCCGGGTTCGTCCACTCTGGTAGTCTTTACGTGTACCACTTCATCCACCAAGCTGACGGGGTAAATTCTCCCTATTCGCTGTCTCGCATTGATGGCCAGGGGGAAAGGCGAAAGATTCTGCACCATCACATAAATTCGACGGGGAATGGCTGTTGGCCAATCTCGGAATTCCGGCACTAGCCGATATCCTCGGCGGACATCTTCTTCGGGTGTGCTTTCTAATGAAAACAGCTGCTCCTCGTCTACTCGTTCAGCGTAGACCCACCAGTCGGGTATCCTCTGCGTCTCGCTGGGTAAGAGTCTGGTCAACCCTCCCCGCCCGCAGAACAACAGTCCGTAGTCCTCCGAGGGGCATAGAGGAGGAGCTGGATCCACCTGGACCAGCTGCAACTGTAGGCTGGACATGGGCAGTTCGTTAGCTTCGTGTAGATAGGCCCGGATGATGGCTTGTACAATGTCCGCATTCGTGCCTAGGATGATCGGGTACTTGGTTGTATCTTTGGGTTCGGGACACACCATGGCGTCCACCTTCATGGGGTGAGACTTCCCTGTGTTGAGCTGCTGTATCTCCAGATCCACGGTCACCAGCCCATCGATGGGGTAGTCGTCATTGCTTAAGCCTTGTACTTTGATATGCCCTGCCGCTCTCAGAGGCCGCTTCTGGAGGTGTCGATCATAGAATCCCCGATATATGATGGTGACTTCAGACCCCGTGTCCAGTAGTGCGGAGGAGTAAATCCCATCCACTAACACCCGGATCAGTGCTACCGGTCCCACGCGGTTACCCTCCTCTTCGGGGTCTTCGCCACTTTGTGGGGACACCGGAGTTTCTGGGCTGACTGCATACACACCACAGACCATGGCCTGGGGCGTGAACTTCTTGGGTGACGGGCTTCGGTGGCGAGACTCTCCCATCTGACAATCGTAGGAGATATGTCCTTTCTTCCCGCATTTGTAGCAGGACATATCCCGGGATGGGGTACGGCGGTCATACGGAGGCGAGGTTCGGCAAGCGTATTTCGGCCATTCAGGACCTGGTTTGTCCGGTGGGTCCTCCTTCTTTTCAGCACTTCCTTTTGGCTTAGTGCTGCTGACTGCTTTAGCCTTCTGGGGAGAGTGAAGCATAAGATGCATCTCGTGCTCTTTGACTTGCTGCAAGAGTTTGATAAACGAGGTAGGGGGCCCTCGAGTTAGGTTGTCGCGAATCATGTTTGCTATAGGGTGAGTAGGACTGGGCCCTCGTAGGTATTGCTTGCGGATGTATTCATCCCTCTGGGAGGCGGCCACATGTTTATGATGCAGCAGGGGCCCAAGGGAGATTTGCACTCGGTGTATATAGCCAGACAGGTCTTCACCATCCTTTTGATTGATGGCATAGTATTTGGCCCACAAGGCCCCATCATCCTCGGTCGTGCTATAGGCCTCAACTAGGAACTCGATCATCATACGAGCGGTTAGGTCAGGATACTGCTCTCGATGGATGCTGATCAATGTGGACGCCGGGGGTCGTAAGCACTCCATGAGTCGTTGCCTTTTCAGCCATTACTCCTCTAGTGTGCTCCTTCCACGGGTCTATCCCATCCTCTCCCATGGGCACAGGTAGCGTCCCCGAGAAGGCCTTTAATTTCCGGTAGCTTTGTGAATGCGTGGCTAAGGTAAGTGATTCTACTAATGGTGGCAAGCTGGAGGGGGTGGTTAACTGGTCTATCTTGTCATTGATTTTCTGCAGCATATCACTATGCACCCCTACTTCGGTGGATGCGCTAGACCCGGGATAGCTAGAGTCTGACTGACAGCTAGCTGCCTCGCTCACGGGATAGTGAGCAAAAGGAAGTGTGGGGTCGTCGTCATCTAGTTCCCCCAAAGGAGGGTCCCGAAGTGGATAGACAAAAGGGCTGCCGCCAGGTGGAGCATTGGGCAGCGGTAGATATTGAGGGACGGCAGGTTCTAGTACTACTAGGTCTCGCCGGCAATCTACTAGCAAAGTGTTCCATTTAGCGTCTTGGTCTATGAGCACATCTACTAGGTGGGCTTTGGAAAAACCCGGTAGTTGTCGTAGGGCCATTTGCAAAGTCTCTAAGGGAAGGCCATAGGTACTCGTGTCACAGCTACGGCGCAGTGGGCAGGCGTGCGCATTTGCCGCGCCAGT
The DNA here is from genome assembly GCF_040206685.1 of Ascaphus truei. NCBI lineage: Eukaryota > Metazoa > Chordata > Amphibia > Anura > Ascaphidae > Ascaphus > Ascaphus truei. The sequence goes on along the minus strand of NC_134483.1, from coordinate 494,134,406 downwards.
CGCGTATTTCCTGACGTGAAGGAAGGGCCATTGTGGCGGTAATTTTGTCTCAAGGGGCACCCCAGGTCTAAAATCTCAGCAGCGCCTCCAAATGTAGCCCTGCTTCCTAGCGAACACAGGCCACTACCATATGCTGTATTACCTGTAGGCTCACAGGGTCTGAGCCTCTGCCACGGAGAGCCTGGGGTACACACTATACCTATAACTTGGTGCAGCGCCTCCACCTGCGACAGCTTCCGCCCGAGGGGAAGTGGGTCTTCACAGGACTTATGTACATAACACACACACACAGCAATATCCCTTAATCAATTAACTTTACTTGCAGAATCGTATATGTTATACCAACAGGTGTCCCTCCCTAGAGGAGACACTATACTCGCGTCTCGCCAAACGCTCACCCTCCCGTTTCCCTTCACGCTCACCCTCCCGTTTCCCTTCACCGGGTGATCCCACCCCGTGTCCAGTTCCCCTTTGGAATAGTTCTCCCACCCTCACGTGAGTCAATGAAATGTGTATGAGTGTGACTGCGCAGCCACTGTGTCCTGAATGAATGATGGTACCGTTGGTGCACTTTAGAATTACTTTCCGGGCACTCCAGTACCTGGTGCGTCTACAATCTTCACAAAGGATCAGTGAGGTGTAGATGACGTCACCCGTAGGTGTCTAGGGCGATCTCACCCAGACACGCTGTGACTCAATAGCGGGGTCTGAGCCCAGACCTCCCGCTCACTTAGAACTGTCCCAGTGGTGATAGTGTGGCAATAACGGGAACCGGAACCTAACTATGGCCAGTCCCTAGCTCCGCTTGTCTCTATGGGGACTCAGGGCCTAACTGGGCCTGGGGCATGCGGCCTAGGTAGGGGGCGGTTTGCCTCCCCACACCGAAGCTCCTTCTCCTCTCCTCTCCAACCAACTCTGCCCTCACGTGCACGCAATCTCTTCCTTTTCCTCCTGGCCTCGCACCTCATTGGTCCAGGCGCATCACGGGGACCCGCGGGGGCTGCTGGGACCCGTCGTGCTCTACCTCCTTCGCGGGCTTTTCCTCACCCTCGCTCTGCGCATGCGCAACCTCTGCTAGGCTAAGTCTGCGCTGACGCCAACCACAACATGGCGGCTCCCTTATGCGGAACCTCCGTTATCGGAGTGTTCCTTAACTGCAGCATACCCACCCATAACAACCAAAAGGGTGGAAAAGGGGTCCCGGCTACACATATATTAAAGTTGTAATTATCAGAATGTTATAATTAAAAGAAGAACACTAATGCCATCCATGGTGAAGGCCATCCTACGTACCCTTCAGTGTCGGAGCACCCCCAGCACTAATCCATTAAACCGGCTGTTGCCCAATAAAAAAAATGGCAAAAACACAATCCAAGGCCCGATGCCCAAAATAAAGCAAACATTTAGAAACAAAACGAAAAACATTGAAATGCCCAATTTAGACAAAAATAAACCATAATAATTTAATCTAGACCCAATGGCCTATTTTTAATTTGAGGCCATTCATGGCCTGGTGAAAATAAATCCTCTACCTCATCGATGCTCTTAGTCCTCAATTGATTGAACTCCTCTTCGGTAACTTTCTTTCTTTCTTGTTTTTCTTTCAGGCGACTTCTTTCTTCAAGTTTCAGCCACTGTATCTGGCCTCTTGAATGACTTCCCATTTTTTGCGGGGGTACCTGGCCTTTTATAGGACCTAGGGCCATTGCAAAACACATTTGTATATTGACAATAATTTGTAAATAGTAATGATGGCAGATTACATTGTGTTAACTATACTGTATAATGTGTGCAGTTAACATCAACTGTGAACTTGAATTGTGAGAATTCCTTAGCCCTGATGAGAACCAGCTTTATAGATCTGTATATATAATTTGTGATTAATTGATTAAATGTATACAGTATGTATTACGTATAAGTATTATCTGTTTTTTATTTATTTTTTTCCATTTATGTCTCATTCTATATTTTTATTAAGGATATCAATGTATTTGCATTTTTATAATTAAACACATTCTTGCATAATACAATCTCATCATTTATTGGTAGAGTGCAACCTACAACCTAGTTCTTTTGTTTTCTTTTTTAATGAGTAAGTAGGGTTTCCTATTGGACAGGCTAGCACTTCCCCTTCAGTACAATTAATTAATTTATTTATTCCCACAGTATATGGTTTGAAGGTGATTTGTGGATTTAATGTAATAATTAATTATTAATTTGTTAGGCTGAGCGGAATTTAGGTCTTTTTGAGTACTTCTAGTTTAGACCTGAGGATAACTCCCCAAATCATACCCTTAACATCTAGTTATGCCCCTGGGTTTAGATGCCATGTTGCTCCCTGCTAATTGGGAGAAGTAAAAACAGTTCATTTAATTACACTTGTTTGTCAAGTGAAATCTCACATATTAACATTATATTTCAATATTTTTTTGGGATTATATCAGCACACTTTGGGGCCTATGCTACAAGCACTTATAAGCCACCAAAAAAGCCTACTGCTATTCAGTAATCCCGGATAAATTGCCGATAAAAGTACTTTTCAGCATATTTTGTTGGCGAGAAAAAAAATCGCCAAACGAGCGGCGAGAAGCCACTTATCGCCAGGTTTTCACATTCATGCAATTCCAGTAGCCTCGAGTAGGTTATCCGGGCTTATTGCGGCTCTAAAATGGCGCTTTCCTCTCAAAATCCTCCCGCCAGAAAAAGTTGCGTGAGGGGGGTGAGAACCTGACTAGAAGTGCCGAGAGAGAATTGCATTTTTCCTGCCTCGGATTGATGCCGGGAGTCTCCGGTGCTGATACACATTAATGTCAGCACTGGAGACCCCCAGCCTGAATCAGATGCAATAAAAATGCATTTACAGGCAACTTCCTTATCTTAGTGGCTAACCGCTAAGGCAATGAAGGGGTTAAGGAACAACAACAGGTTTATTGGGGGCAGCATAGGCCCCTTTATCTTTTATTTCTTTAAAAAATAAACTACATATATTAATCAATATGAATTGTTATATGCTTTCAAACCCACCAGCACTGGTAATCCCTTCGGTAACATAAACCTAAACATAAACCTAAACATAAACATAAACACTAAAATAGGGAAAGATCCTTATTTTCCACAGCAACCCTGACATCCTGCCTCACCACCAGCCTCCCTCTTTCCTGTTCCTCGTTATTTCCCACCATCCTTAACCCTTTATTCATATAAGTCCTCTTCTCGCTACCAGGGTCACCTGAGACCCTGGTCACTACTGCACCGACACACTTTATTCGAGCAAATACCCAGTATGTACCTGGCAGATACCTGGAATGCGCCGCTCCTCACCTCTGACAAGCCCCGTTGCGTTTGCCTTCCCAGCCTGGGTTCATGCCTGGCTGACGGGCGGCTGATCTGTTAAATGATAATGATTAGGATTTAATAGGCTGCAATGCTTCGCGTGTCTACCAGATGGCATAAATTCATGAATTGTAATGCAGTATATATATATATATATATATATATATATATATATACTGTGCAGTATTGCAGCCAGCGGGAATAAAATGCTTCAATCCCTGCCTGGAAAATACCTCAATGCACTCGGGCAGAAAACAGTCACAAACCTCAATACACCCGGGTATACCCGAATTCGTGGGACTAGCCGAGCTCGAATAAAGTGTGTCGCCAGTGTATATAGTATCTTTCCTCTATAGCGCTAAATCTTTATTTTGTCCAGTGAATACAAACATGTTAACTTTTAACATGCTTTCCATTGTACTTAATAACAATGACAGTACCAATGAAATTGGAAATACTTTAGAAAAGCGCAGATCTGTTTGTTTAAACGTTTAACCCAGTGAGTCATTTTACGCTATTTAAATTATTATGATAAAAGAGTGGTATGTAAAGTTATTATATACTGTAAGATATATAAATCTGAAATACTTGTGTTTACAATTTTTCATTAATATTCCATTGATTTTATTATATGATCTTTGATCAGAAGAAAATTAAACTACTTGCATACTATTGTATCTTCGCAGATGAAAAATTATTTACGTGTAATGTATGAGCTAAAGCCACATTACAGATATTTGTAGAAGATTTGTGTGGGAATATACTGGTAATAATAAATTATTTAGAAAAGTATATATGTACAATATCCCCACTGGAAAATTCTTCTATTAAAGGAAGGGGAGTATTATGACTCTTTAAAGCTAAATTTATCATTTGAAGTACTGCCACAGCAGCACTTAAAGCTTGCACCAAAAAAAAACAGAATATCTCATTTTTCAAAACGCCATTTACATAAATATTCATTTGCTTTTAGTTATTAAAAAAAATTGGTTGTCTGAAAAAAATGTGAAAATAGGAACATCTGGGAAGACTCATGTGTGTTAGTACATAACATAGATCAGTTGACTGAATCTTCCTTTAAATAAAGGAAATATATAATGTATGACTATTACAGACATGTCATCTTTCACTGGCTTTCTTTGAGCCTCATAAATTTGGAGTCAGCCTCACTGATTGTCAGTGGTCTCATATTGTTCTATTATGTCTCATTGATAGAAGTGAGTCTTTTTCCATTCTATCTGAATGCAATATTGTGGTCATATACCTCCCAAACTTGTGGCGTCTTCCTGAGCGCCCCTGGTCTCTCCTCCTTGCAAACATAACACACACGAGAGGGGGGAGGGTATCAACACCATTGCACGGTCCTGCTGAAACACTGTCTACAGACCTGCCCAACAGCATGGCCTCCACCGCAGCAAGCCCACTGCGTTTCAGCTCTGCAGACTCTGGGACTCTCACATTTTGAAAATTGACATGGAGGGTCAAGGAGGGGTGGATATAACTTTGGTCATTGTGATCGTGGTGAGTCGGATAAAGTTAAATCAATTAAAGGTGGTGATGCTGGTGTGCATACTCACAGCAAGAATAAATGGAAGGACAATGACACTGTCACTGAATTCCAATCTCACTGCAGAAGGTCCAACTCCCCCCCCCCCCCATTTCTGCCTAGACAATGAACCTCCAGTTAAGAGATTTAAAATAGGAACGAGAAGTTCAAGTCAGCCGAGGGCCCCAGCTACTAGTACTATTAGTACTTCTCAATGGCTAATGTGGAGAAGCATATTATCGAGAATGTTAAATAAACTATCAGTTCTAGGGAGAAACCAAGCCCAACACCATCAGTACATGGTAGAGATAGGGGAGCGCTGAAAAATAACAACTCTAAATAGAAAAACAGTACAAAAATGAAATTGATACTTAAACTAAGACATAGTTGCTGTGCGCTATGAGAGCTAGTCAGCCCTCTGTAGCCCTGCTGCAATCAGCTCCAGCACTCTCTCTGATAGTGTCTGCTTGAATCAAAAAGGTAGGAGAAGAAAAAAACTAATAGTGCACACAAACCACCATCACCAGTGCAAGCTGCTGCTCTGCCTGTTACTGCTGCCAAGCCCACTTTTAAGTCTGTCAGGGTCTTCCTGGACGTACTGTTCCCAGCCACAGTTCCTTTGTCTGTCCACCAGGTGTGCTGCTTTTCCTGTTTGCTCTGGGTTTTCCTCTCTGTCTCCTCTTGGGTAATCCCGTCTTCTGTCCCTGCCTGACTTTATAGTGTTCTGTTTCCTGTTCCTCTTGGCCTTTTCTTTGTGTTCGCTGACCTCTGCCTGAACCTGTACTGTATTTGTCCCGACCCTTTCAATAAAGGCCCTTGCCTGCAACTAGACTTGTCCCTGTACAGTATGTTCCTTGCTCTGCCCTTGTCATAGCCTCTGTCCCTGTCGATTCCCTGCTGCTGACCCTTGCCTGTGACCCTGGCTATGATTCTTGCCGCTTGCCTGGGACCCCTGCTTGTGACCCCCAACTATGATTATTGCCACCTGCCCTGGACCCTTGCTGGTGTACCCAACACGTCCTTGCTTGCCCTTTGCTATTCTGGCCACTGAGGTCCTACCTGCACTGGAAGTCTTGACAAAGTCATCTGCAAAATACACATACTTCTTGTCATATTCAAAAACATTAATTAATGCTAAACAAGCTCTGTATTTGATAGCACAAGCTGTTACTATTAGTCAGATGAAGAAGAGAGATGTCACAGGGACTTGATGAATCTGAGGAGCAAGTGGGTGGATTTGATTATGATTAATCCCTTCAAATATCACTTGTTGTGAAGGAGGTTTATTCTGATGAGGTTGTCGCTGAAGTTATGAAAGACTGTTATATAAGTGGTGGTGGTAGTGACACTGATGGCACTGGTGGAGGAGGGGTGATGAATGTGATGATACTTTAGTCATTATTAAAGATTGTGAAAATACACATTCAACCAAAAGTAAAGTGAAAATTCCAAGCAGTAATAACAACCATGTACATTCATGATGTAATAAATATATCATCATCATTATCATCATCATCAATGTTATTTTCTTTCTCATCAGCAGCACCCTATTTTCTTTCTCATCAGCAGCACCCTATTTTCTTTCTCATCAGCAGCACCCTAATTTAGACAGACATCATTATCACTAGTACCATTGACCAGTTGTGGTTCTTGTTGTGAAGATGACCCAAAGCGAACACTGAGACTACCATAATAACATTCACAATGTCCAGAACCACCAGTTACATCTCCAATTGGCTGAATTTTCAATTCAAGAACTATTTCCATTGTTTTAAAAAGATTAGACTACAACTACATGTAGCTTATGTCAAATAATTGGGAAACGGGGTACCCATCTTGGCAAGTCTGCATTACAAAGTGCCTTAGATAATCAAGTTAAGACAATGGGGGATACCAGTCAGACAACACAGTGCAATAGCACAGGTGGAGATGGAGACAATAGGTAACCATAAATACTGCACTCATGCCAACTCAATGATGATGACAACGACAATATGTGTGTTAGTGTTAGCCTGGGCAGCAACAGTTTGAAACCCATAAAACATAATGTCAGTTCTATTGCTCCGAGTTTAGAAGAAAACCTTTTCTTGGAGCTTCTGATGTGTTATAAAAATTGCAAAATGCAATACAGCGGCGGCAAACTCGTTGGACACTAGAGGTTGGGTTTGTTGTGGGGGGTAACAGTTAAAACTTGGTTGCAGCACTTAAACAAGGCAACATGATACATGTAGTAAGGCTTGCTGTCTCTAGTGCAGCGGTCAAAGAAGAAAAAATCCACGCTGTTGGAGATGGAGTCTGCCACGATTGCACTACCATGGGGGGCCATGCTTCCATATTGGATCCCCCACAGTATTAATCCTCCGGTATCATCACCACCATGGCCGAGTGATGGAGGTTGGCCATGGCACCAAAGACAGTTAGTCGCTACATCTGTTCACCTTCCTTGTTTTGCACACATACTCAATTTAATTGTCACTCATTTCCTAGCTCAGTGTAGGAATGTGCAGATCATTTTGTAGGTTTCCAAAAAAATATGTGCTCCTTTCAGGTGATTGTACACCGCCCACAATGCTGCAGGAGCAAAACAACCTGCTCATCACAGCCAAAAATGGAGGTGCCTACATGCTGGAACACTATATGCCTGGTAAGTAAAACAGCCGTGTTATAAGCTCTAGGAAGAGCACTAAGAATAGTGTCTTGGTACAGATGCAGCTACCAGTATTAGATCACTTGCCTTGGAAATCTGGGGCAATCTCACAGTAAATGCCTCAATATGCATCAAGCAATCTCACAGTAAATGCCTCAATATGCCTATAAAATTAATAACGACCCATCAGATTAAACACAGCGGGGGGTCCCTGCAGTCCCATTCAAACTGAATGGGACTGCAGTGACCCCTGCTGTGTTAATCTGATGGGCCATTAGAAATCTCACAGAAATGTTGAGGCATATTGAGGCATTTACTGTAAGATGCCTTAGTTTTTACCCAGGCAAGTGATCGGATACTGGTGGCTGCATCTGTACTGTATATCAGACATATTGCGGGTATTTTTTAAATGGGATAAGTATAAATGGCTTCATTTCAAACAGTTATGGAGAGTTAGAGAGTATGTAATGATTGATTAATAGACCCACACAGCTAGCATGTAAAAGGCAAAAACTTACCATCCTATAGGGTGGTCACAGATCTAATCAGTACTTCTCTTGTTGTAGCTCGTGGGGAGCTGTATATACTCCTACCATTCACCGCTTCTCCACCTGGTAACTGTTTACTCTGTCAGCTGTTGAAAAGCCTGTAGGTCCCATTGGCATCACTCCAATCATGTTGAATCCAGCAAAAGAGTTGAAAAGGATCAGTGGTAATCGCGGACCCCAAGGAATTGAAACTCACCAGATATTTAAATAAAAAATCAAAAAAGTGCTTTATTTAATTACGTTAAAAAAAACATAGAACATGGACTAAAAAAGGGGGAAGTCTCTCCTGCTACTTGTTTTGTATCAAATAGGCATTTTCTCTAGGAGTACTGAGGGTGGGGAAAAGCTCACCTACTGTATAATACACTCCACACACCATTAAAAAACCATGTAAACTAGACAGCTGAATATCATCAGATAAAATCAATCAGTAACCAGTCCTGATTAGTACCAACAAGAGTTGAATAGTTATATGTATATAGCGATGGCTGGTCCAGCTATCTTTCTACCTTCCCTGTCATATAAGTTCTAGTAAGACACAGCCAGTGACAGGCTGTCTTATTGGGTTTTCCCACTCCTCATGCTGACTTCCTGAGTGACCGGAGTGTTGTGTTTATATTGGGCCCTTTCTCTTTGAGCTACAGGAATGAAGTGCCTAAATTACTGACTATGTGAATATAGTGTATGGGACAGCACCACAAATTCACATCTGTAAAAGTGATATTCTAATACGTCTCAATATGTAACTTCAACTCTCATCATTGCAATATAATTATAGGACTAGGTTGGGTATCCCTAGAGTCAAGACATAGGGCTGAAGGAAACAATGGCACTGAGTTTCAAGTAGGGGAGCCTGGTTCAAATACTCACATCCTGGGGTCAACGTCTTGTGACCTTGAGCAAGTCGCTTTATCTCCCTGTGCATCAAGCACAGAAAAAATAGATTGTTAATTCTACAGGGCCGGTACTTGTGCATGCACTTTTCATTCAGTCCGTTCTGCGTGTAAAAGCCGTTGACAAATTATTCCAGTTTAAATCTGTATGGATTAATCCAAATCCGTCATTGGATACAATCCGGATAGATTTATAAGAATCGAATCCGTGGATTCCACAATCTGTTGATGTATTTTTAAAAATCCACACACGGATTATTAATTCGCCATGTGGATTGTCAGTGATAGGTAAAAAAAATCGAAAAGGGCAGATCACTGTTTTGAGACTGATCCACGGAAATCTGCAGATCAAAGGAACCAGCAGATTAGAGGCGGATCCAAATCTCCCGACAAAATTTGACCATCTCTGCTGGTAGCGCTATTCAAGCCAAAAAACCCATAAAGTAAATTTTTTCTTCCTAACTTTCAAATTCTTTTGGGGCAAGTTACCCAATTATCTGAGCAGGTTTGTTACCTGTATTGTACTTATTTCCTTAATTCTGCCACTAGAAGCTTGCATATGGTTCCAAGGTTCAAAAAAGAAAATGGTCTCTATTTCTTCTTTTACCAGGCACCCCACTTCTAGAAACATATACCTGAGTTTCTCACTTGCTTAAGATCTTTGAAGACTTCTGCTGTGTCTCACTTTAAACATGTGTGTAACTAATATCTAATGTTGTCCTCACAATTTTATGTACCCATATTTGAAAATGAAACTTACAGTAACTCTCAATGTATTTTCTCCTAGTGAAAATGAATCTGAATATAATCTAATTATATTATTTTTCTTTTGATTTTTTTTTCTCAAATATTTTTTTAAGCAATGGTGCATACCATTGAGCTTATCAAATAAAATTTCTAGCCAAAAAAAAGTTTATGTTGGAAAATTGTATTTTGTACAAATGGAGAATAACAACTGAATGTCCATACAAAACGTCAATTCTTATCTGTTAAAAAAGCTCAATATATATCCAATTCCATTTTGAATAGTGTTCCTGCTTATTGTTACAAATGTTCCAACTTAAAAGATATATTTCACTTAGTCCTATGGCATCACTAGTGATTGAAGTTGAATTTTTGGCACCGTTATGGGAAATTGTTAAATAACATGATTTTAGAGTGAACAAGACAGCAGTGGGAGTTATAGTTTCTAAGTTCATACTGTACCATATTAACCATTCATGTTATTGCAGTATTTTATATGTGCTACCATTACTCTCATGCCATTTCGTCTCTCACATGTGTTATTTAAGAATGGTGAAAATATTTACCTATTTCATATAATAGGAAGGTGTAGAACAAGCTATGATTTTGGAATATAATTTTAAATAAATGCCTGAAATATATTATATTGCCATATATGCAACTTTAGTGTGAAATACTGTATAACAGTTTCAGGTTATTTTTGCTTCAATAAAGTTTGGGAACATTGAGCAATGTATTCCAATTCATGTTTGATTTTTTCCAAATTTGAATTCTGACAATATAGGAGTAATTCTAAATTGTCCAATGTGCAAGCTGGTGCATTTTTGGCTGAAAATCCCTATTTAAGTCAAAAGAGATTTTTGACCAAAAACAGTAATAATGTCCCGCTTTGGACAATATAGAATGATCAGCACACACAAGGATGGCAACTACCTAGATCTGGTTTTCACTCAAATCTTTTCTCTCTGTGATTTCTCCATTTCCCCCTTCCTCTCTCTAACCATCACTTCATCTCATTTTCTTTCTCTCACTTCTCCCCTTCTCCACCTCCATCTACCCTTCATTTCTGCAGAGACCTGCGCTCTATTAACCTACCAGCTTTTGATTCCACTTTACTCTCCTCCCTTTCCTCTCTCAGCTCTGCTCCAGACCCTGACAACCTGATCAGAAACTACAACTTTGCCCTATCCTCCTCGCTTGATCTACATGCGCCACTTTCTGCCATTCTTGCCCTTCTTGCCCCAGACCCTGGCTAAATTTCCACACGTGCATGATGCGTTCCTGCATTCGCTCCTCTGAATGCCTTTGAATTAAATCTCACACTCTCGCAGACTTCCTTCACAACAAATGTATGCTATCCTGTTTCAACTCTGCCCTCTCTCAAGTTAAACAAACCTACTTTTCTTCACTAATCAACATGCACAAGTCTAACCCACGCTGACTCTTCTCTGTCTTTGACTCCCTACTCTGACCACTGTCTGCTACCTGTTCTTCCTCTATCTCACCTCAGGACTTTGCCCACTACCTGTATTTCAAGTAAAAGGTGGAATCCATATGTCAGGACAACCCCTCTGTATCCTCCCATCCTACACCCCTTCCTAACTCTCCTCCTGCCTTCCTTGACTTTATTCCGCTGTTATAGAGGATGATGTGTCGTTGCTGATCCCCTCTTTTCCCTCTACCACCTGTCCTCTTGACCCCATTCCCTCTCAACTCCTAACACCTCTTGCTCCTACTATAATCCCTATGTTCACACACATTTTAACCCCTCACTCTACTCTGGTCCCTTTCCCTCCTCCTTCAAACATGCAACAGTTATGCCATTACTCACAAACTGCAATCTTGACCCTACCTGTCTTTATAACTATCGTCCTGTCTCCCTCCAGTCTTTTGTCCCTACACTCCTTGAATGTCTTGTATTTTCTCACTTGCTCCATTTTCTCAACACCTATTTTCTCCTAAACCCTCTATAATTGGGCTTCCGCACTGCTCACTGCACTGAAACAGCCCTTACTAAAATAACTAAAGACTTCCATGCAGCCAAAGACAGAGGTCATTACACTCTGCTCATATTACTTGACCTCTCTGCAACATTTGATACCGTGGACCACCCTCTTCTCCTTCACATTCACCATACTCTTGGTATTCGTAATCAAGCTCTATCCTGGATCTGCTCTTACCTCTCCCAACATACTGTCAATGTCACTTTTGACAACACCTCATCCTCCTCTATCAATCTATCTGTGGGAGTACCACAGGGCTTGGTACTGGGATCTCTTCTCTTTTCTCTTTACACACTCTCTCTAGGTGACCTAATCACTTCTCTTGGGTTCTAATATCACCTCTATGCTGATGACAAAAACATTTACTTTTCCAACCCCTGACCTTACACCTGCTGTAAAGACCAAAGTTTCTGAATGTCTCTGCTATATCATCCTGGATGGCCCTCCGCCGCCTTAAGCTCAACATGGCAAAAACAGAGCTCCTCATACTTCCTCCCGAATCTGGCCCTACTACCTCCTTCCACATTACTGTTGGAAGTACAGTAGTATCATTCATCCAGTAGCACAAGCACGCTGCCTGGGGGTCACACTCTACACTCTCTCATATTCTCCTCTCACATTCTCTTCTCACGTTCAAAAGGTAGCTAAAACCTGTCGTTTTTCCTTCCGCAATATTACAAATGTAACAGTGTTTCCCCCCCCAATCGCAGATCAGGGCCATTACAGGGTGTTTGTGGTGCATATCCGGTTGGTAACAGGAGGGCCGAGTCATCCGCGGTAACTTTGGGACTTCAGGAACAGGCTTCTGGGGCCCATACCCCACGATATACTTAGCAGTGCAGCGCTTCCATCTGCCATAGGCTCCAGGGATATGGAGACGATCTCCCACGGTAGAATCGTAACTCTCCCCCCAGTTAGATCACACACCAGGCAGGAGGTATATTGCAAACAGGAACGGGTTTATTACTACTCTTAGTGCAGTAAAGTACAGGTACTCAGCAGTCACCTGCCGGATTACAGTGTAGTATATCAGCTCTCAGGTATCCTAGCGGAGGCAGAGGTATAGTCACTCTACCCCTCCCCGGAGGGAAGAGCACATGGGAAGGCCCCAATCTCAGGCTCCCAGTCGTGATCTGCCTTCCTCATGGGGAAGGAACAATCACCCAAACTTTAGGGTGGTCCTGCCCTTAGGTACAGCCAGAGGGCAGGCATCCCGTTGGCCCAGCCACAACAAGATATGCCACACCCTGCTGTCACTCAAGCGCAGCACCAAAGTATGAAGAGGGAAAACCCCATGATAACTACTGGCAAACCTGTGAACACCAGGGTTTACTGCCAGCCCATGGGTAGATTTAGTAGCCAGGGGGTACCCCGCTACACAAAGATACGCCCTTTCCTCTGTTACTCGACTGCTAAAACTCTGACACAGACCCTCATTCTCTCCCGTCTCGATTACTGTAACCTCCTGCTGTCTGGCCTTCCTGCCTCCCCTACAATCTATCCTAAATGCTGCTGCCAGAATCACTCTACTCTGTCCTAAATCTGTCTCAGCGTCTCCCCTGCTGAAATTCCTCTCCTGGCTTCCAATAAAATCTTGTATAACACACTCAATTCTCCTCCTCACTTTTAAAGCTTTACACTCTTCTGCTCCTCCTTAAATCTCAGCCCTAATTTCTCGCTATTGTGACATAGTCCAAAGATGTTAGGCAGCTTTCTACCCCATTTTAGAGCAGAAAGTGCAGGAATAGTTACAAATGATCCGTTCCACAGCTTCCCATTACCTCAGGCAGCTGGATGGAAAATCCAGACCACAGATTACAATGGCTCTAGTTCTCCCTCACCTGCTCTTCTAATCACATGCACAGGTATTTAGAGCAGAGAGGTTTTGCATTTCACTCTCTCTCCTTGGAGCCTGGGGGCTGGGGGTGTCGCTACTCTCCTGCATCCAGTATCGAGGTTGACGGCCTCTCCACGTATGACAGTACCAGAGGATTTGCCTGGACACCACGAACAGATAAGACAAAACAAATGGTTACTGCTGTTGCTAAAAGACTGTGCTGTATCTTGTGTCCCTAAATGAGAGAGCATTGTTTTAAGCTGGGGAACCAGTTTAGTTGGCCAGTAGCTGTTAGAGAGACTGATTCTGATGTGTAGTTAGATCCCTGAAAGGGATAGGATTTGCTTATATGATTTTGGTTTTATTTCTTGAAATAACAGTGTGGGAAATATTGTAACACTGAAATGTGTGAACTGCTGAATGAAAGTATCTGAGTACCTCTAACCTACACATGTTAAAGCTGCAGTACCTTACTTGGATGAAAATAAAGCAGGCAGAAGCCTGAGTTAAGCAGCATAATACTTTGCATGATCCTGTTTGTTGTATAATTAACCCTAGAAGACTGTGTCGGGAAGAACCCAGACAGACGTCAGCACTACAAAAGAGGGGCATTTGTCACATATGGTGGAGAATGCGGGTCGACACTAAAAAGTCTGTGGGTTTGCAAATAAATGCGGGGGTTTAAAATGGCCGCCGAGCTGAACTAAAGTACAGATGCTATGAGTGAAGTCTGTCCCACTGTGTATATCAGTTGTGCTTCTAGCATACACAGAGAATGTGCGAAGTGTGGATGCAATAGCACCCTGAACCCAAACAGAAAACCAAAATGTTTTGCTGAAGAAGAAAAAAAAAAAAATTGCAACTAGCAAGTGCTGTTTGTAAAGCTAATGCATTTTGCTGAAGTGAGTGAATTTGCAGCTAGCAAGTGCTGTATGCAAGTTGCTGAAGTGAGTGAAATTGCAGCTAGCAAATTGCTCCTGCCGGGTTTCTAAAATGGCCGACGTGAAATGTTTGTTTTGTAATGTACATAATCATGAAAAACAGTGTCCCTTCAGGCCATACGATGATGATGATGATGATGATGATGACGACTCGTATGTGGCCCCTGGAGGAGAGCCGTACCCACAAATGAATTTAGTATGCTGGGCCTGTCATAAAGTAGGTCACATGGAAGATGTGTGCCCCAAAATTTTCAAAGACAAACAGCTGCAAAAGCAAGCAACGCCCTATGTGTGCAAGCAAGATGTGGAAGCTGATACCAGTGAGCGTGTGCCCAGTACCACTGATATCTCTGGAGCTAATAAAGCAAAAAGAAAGAAGAAGAAAAAGAAAACTGTCCCTCAAGTCACAGGGGAAGTGACCGAGCCACTTGAACCTGCGCTGTCAGGACATGCGTCAGAAAGGCGCCGAGATGTGCTGCAGACCGGAGTAATCGGCAGAATTGTCACGGGAACAGTGGCAAAGGAAAAGGAGGAGCAAAGGGAAGCTGAATCCTTGAACCAGGATAAAGAGGCTTTGGTTTCTGCACTTCAAGCTGCCCGCCATAATTATGAAGTCCTGTGGCAGGATTTGGTGAAGGAGCGAGAATGTTGGAAGAAGGAGCAAGAATCTAACAATAAGGTGCGAGAAGCGAACGCCGAGTTACAGAGGTGTATACTTCCAGCTTTACAAGAGCACGCGGCTTTGAAGAAAACAGAGTCTCTCTTACGGAGTGAGCTGGAAGAGGTGACGACTAGTCTGGAAAAGGCCAACACCGTAATTGTCACCATGGATGAAAAACAGATTAAGTCTGACAAATTGATTGCTATCCTAAAACAGAAATACGGGAAGGCTCTACAAGAGGTTCATGCGCTCAGCACAGAGGTGCAACACTTGCGCCTGGAGGGCCACGGTCTGAACACAGAGCTGGGAATGTTGAAGCAAACCCATGAGATTGCCCTAAGTGAGATAGAGACTGTAAAGCAAGAAAATGAGACTCTGAAATTGGAAAATTCAGATTTGACTGACCAAGCAGAAAAAATAAAGAAACAGTTGACTCAGGAAAAATTAGAAGTGCAGGAAGCACTGATGCACACTCAGAGCCAGCACCAGGAAGAAATGGACGCTCTGAGAATAGAATTGCGAGATGTATGCACAAAACAGAATTCTCTCGTGGAGGAACTTAACATTTTGAAAAAGGAGAAAAGCATTAGAATAATTCAGAAGCACTGCAAAGCTCTTATCCAAAGAAGAAGGGAAAGAGAAAATTATCAGCGTAAACGCGCCGCAACTATCATCCTACAGGCTGCCTACAGAGGGATGAAAATTCGTGTGTTCAATCACCGGAATAAAGCAGCCTGTGTTCTTCAATCATTCTACCGTGCCCGCATGGTACGAAACAGGTTCCTCATTATGAAAGGAGCAACTATAAAAATCCAGTCTCTGACTAGGATGACACAGAACAGGATTCGCTATCAAACCCTGAGAAATGCGTCACTGGTTATCCAGCGGTACTTCCGCCTGAATAAATGTAGACCTCAGGAAAGAGAGGTCCAAGACTACATGCCTGCCGGCTGCAAAGGTAAAATGCCACAGGGTACAGCCAGAGTTAGTGAGAGCCCCATCAAGGTGAAGGTGCTCCAGGTAATCAGTGCTTCATCTTCTAAATACCATATAATTGCCCCAAAGGAAAAATCCCAAATCTCTGTGAGTGATGGTCATGAGAAAATACATGGCAGTAAGAAGTACCATAAAGGTTCAAAGGTCGCAAATCAAAAGCGACGAAGGTCAACGCTGGCCTTGAATTTTTCCGGATCTCGCCACTCTGGGCCACAATATAAAGACAAAGACTATCCGGGCCCAGAGTTCCGTCAGAAGCTAAAGAAACAGTCCAGTCATTTGCAGTTTGCAGCGGCCTATGAAATAAAGTCAGGAAATGTAATGGACTGGAAGTCAAAGAAAAAAAAAAATGTGTTTGGGGAATTGACCGATATTTTTTTTTGTTATTACACGTGTGGACTATGTCACGGACACTTAACTATGCAAATAAGCTATTGTAGTTAAGGTATATTAGGCCTCTAGAATAAGCATTTTGTCAAGGGTACAGTGTTATATTGGTTCTCTGTGTTGAAAATGTAGCTAAACTACAAATTAATATACAGGGTTGATGGCCCTTTCAGTTGGTAAATTATATAATGAAGTTCATATTCGTGTCATGTGAATACTTAATGTTGTACTGAGGAGTTAGCTCAAGTATTTCAGGTAGGACGCTCACCCCAGTGAGGTCCATGGCCGCTCACCCCAGTAGGTGTGAGCTGGGGAGGGGGATATGTGACATAGTCCAAAGATGTTAGGCAGCTTTCTGCCCCATTTTAGAGCAGAAAGTGCAGGAATAGTTACAAATGATCCGTTCCACAGCTTCCCATTACCTCAGGCAGCTGGATGGAAAATCCAGACCACAGATTACAATGGCTCTAGTTCTCCCTCACCTGCTCTTCTAATCACATGCACAGGTATTTAGAGCAGAGAGGTTTTGCATTTCACTCTCTCTCCTTGGAGCCTGGGGGCTGGGGGTGTCGCTACTCTCCTGCATCCAGTATCGAGGTTGACGGCCTCTCCACGTATGACAGTACCAGAGGATTTGCCTGGACACCACGAACAGATAAGACAAAACAAATGGTTACTGCTGTTGCTAAAAGACTGTGCTGTATCTTGTGTCCCTAAATGAGAGAGCATTGTTTTAAGCTGGGGAACCAGTTTAGTTGGCCAGCAGCTGTTAGAGAGACTGATTCTGATGTGTAGTTAGATCCCTGAAAGGGATAGGATTTGCTTATATGATTTTGGTTTTATTTCTTGAAATAACAGTGTGGGAAATATTGTAACACTGAAATGTGTGAACTGCTGAATGAAAGTATCTGAGTACCTCTAACCTACACATGTTAAAGCTGCAGTACCTTACTTGGATGAAAATAAAGCAGGCAGAAGCCTGAGTTAAGCAGCATAATACTTTGCATGATCCTGTTTGTTGTATAATTAACCCTAGAAGACTGTGTCGGGAAGAACCCAGACAGACGTCAGCACTACAAAAGAGGGGCGTTTGTCACACTATACACCATTCCAACTCTTGCCTTCTGCTTAAGGATGTCTTCTCTCTACCCTTTTCTATCTAAAGCCCTCCCCACCTTAAACCTTTATCACTGACTGCCCCGCACATCTGGAATTCCGACTCGCACCCTCTCTATCCACCTTTAAGACCCACCTTAAAACACACCTGCTTGAGGAAGCAGGTGACTAGCTCCCTGGCCGATACTTTACACTTCAGACATAAACCTTGGCCACTTGCAGATGCACTTACCAGAATGCCTTCCTACTCTCTCTGTATGTTCTTCCTACCAACAAATTAGATTGTAAGCTCTGCAGAGCAGGGACTCCTTTTCCTAAATGTCACTTTTATGTCTGAAGCTTCTTCTTCCCTTTATGTGTTATTTGTATTATTTGTTATTTATTTAATTTTCATGTGTTTTCCTGCTGTAAAGCGCTTTGTACATTAATGGTGCTATATAAATAAGGACATACATACATCTCCTGTGAAAATTAGAAAAATAGAATTTGGGCATACATTTTAACAATTGTAAATACATTTGGTGTGCTAACAAACAAAAAGCATCTCAAACACCTCCTATACAATTATATTTTTGGGGGCTTTGTTCTTTTTTGGCATTAGTCATGGTGTCTGTCTTTACCCTAAGAAAATATATTTAGGTCCTTCACCTAGTAAATATAATGTTACACTTGTATATTTAAAAAAAGTTATTTTTTTGCCTACTGGTCTTCTCGTAACTTTATTTTTGTATATATTTTTTTCTTTTCACCCTCGTTATTTTGACATTTCATTCATGGTCTTGCCTGGGATAAGGAAACAATTTCATTTGAACTGTTTAAGTAAATGTCATAATTGTTTATGCCGATTCATTAGCAGCTTTCTGATTGGCTGGTTTGCACGCAGTCAGCCCCTGCTTAAAATACAATCTTCATGAGATTGCTCCAAGGTGTTGTTTATTTCTTTGGCTCATAGGTCATCTCAATGGTGATTGAACAGCCAACAGCCCTTTTGTACAGTAAAGTGTAATCGGATCCAAATGAAACAAAAGGAAAATGTGATATTTGTGTGGTGGCAGAATCATTTATTTTATTGGAAGTTACAAATGGTGGGTGGGGGAGTGGGGGGATAAGCTCTTGCTACTGTCCTGAGAATGGTGCCAGGGGTTAACGGAACTGAATGACACAAAATACTTGCATGAGCAAGCAGAAGAACCCCTTTAAAACAAGCACTCATAAAGTGAAAAAGTGTATTTAAATAACTAAACCTTGAATGAATACTAATGGGTAACAGTGAACACAAAACTCTTAAAAAACAAATTAAACAGCTAACTCCCAGTCCTTAAACCAAGGCTGGTCGACATTTGAGTCTAGGGAATAGTAGTTACCTGGCAAAAGCAGAATGGATGTTTAGCTAATGCCGCAGTGTGGTATATAGCTGTAGAAATAATTATATGTCTATCACGGACAGACCGGACCGGACATATAAATTTGTACCTACACTGACTGAATTGATTCAAAAAGTATGTTCGTGCCAATGCATTAAAGTGCTTAATGTATATGAATCAACCAAGATATATATAAAAAAAAACCCTAGAAACGGCGCGTAAATATAACATGGGTTAAAAAGGCTACTATGTAGCTAGAAATAGGCTGAGGATTGAATGTGTGGTGTAATGAAAATATCAGCATGTCACTTACACATTATCTGTTTATAATCAAATACCTCAGCGTGTATAGGAGTTCTCACAGAGATAAATCTTAAACTAGTGAGAGACTTCCCACGGGCTTCCGTGGAAACAGCACAGTATAGTAAGACAGAGTTGTATGAGTAGTTATCGATATAAAGTGCAATAGTTCATATGCCCACAATATGCAAGGATATAGTTTGCAGATCAGATCTAAGTAATATATTGTAGCACTAGAAAAACTCTAGGCACCTCCCACCCGGTGTGGTGTATTCATGAACACCACCGGACATTATGTTATCCGGGTGAGGAAGAGGTTAAACTTGGTATACCACTGGAGAGCTATGTGTGCCTTCCACCCGGTGTGGTGTATTTGTGAACACCACCGGACCTTTAATTAGCCGGGTAAGGAAGGGATTAATTTAGGATTATTAACTAAGCCCCATGTGTGTATACTAGATCCTCTTAGTGTATATACCATGTACTTTATACAATTCTAGTCAGGTGTGGTGTATTAGTGAACATCACCAAACATATTAATAGCAAGTCTGATGGTGTTCTTAGCGCAAACCCCCTATGCAGATAGGTATAATAAATTATACATGCGATCGTAGTTGTTCTATGTTGAAGCACAGAGCGCAAAATATATTCACAATATGTGCTGAGCATAAGTTGCAGGGACTCCACCCGGCGTGGTGTATTAATGAACACCACAGAGCATTAGTTAGCCGGGTGGGGGGAAAGTCCCTATGGGGGTAAAAAAAGCGCCGATACAGCTCACCCTTGCAGGAGTGATTTCAGAGCTGCATTCAACACCGCACTGGTACGTGCTGACGTCACGGAAGTGCGTCCTCCACCGACAGCTGTTTCACGTCGCTCTGATGCTTTCTCAAGGTGGTCCCGCCTCCATGATAGCCAATGTATTTAAATAGGCACGCGTTGTCATGGCAACGCTCGGCATTAGGATAAGTATGTAGTTAATAAAAATTGAATTGAAGTCCTGTGTTTCCTTTCTTATACAAGGTGATGGCAGGTATTTTAGGATCATAACCTGAATGTTACATAGGGTGTGGGGGTAATAAGCAGAATTGGTGATATTGCAAACATGAGTGGTAACGGGGCTATGAACACTTAACCTTTAAGAGACATTTTCTGCAATCAACAGTAAGTAATCAGTCTACTGATTAAAAGTATGGTCAATGCTGATGATATACTAGTAGAGTTATCCACAGAATAGTACCTAGACAGTGTTCTGCAGATATCAATGTATATCTAAATCTCCCTTATAAGGGAACCAATCAGTGAATATGTACAGAGTATATATATATTTATACATTTGTTAGATTATGCAGGGGGGGTATGTGTTTTCCTAGGGGGAATGTCCGTTGGAACCATATTGATCACTGAAGATGGACATGAGGACATATAGGGGCTTCTACATCCTGGTATAGTGGGTTAATGTTAACCCTTCCCTCAGAGATGGAATAATGGGAAAACCTGTCCCAGGGCTGGTGTATATCTGCTACTGACTTAATGTCTGTGTTGTTTCAACCAATAAATGGTGCAAACATAAAGCCTTCATTCAGGCCTTGTGGATATAGGGTGCCTAGTGTGTAAATCCACTTTGCCTCTTTTTTCAGTAGTTCTCTGTCCCAATCCCCCCTTCTAATAGATTCCGGAAGTTGGTATATCCCTTTGAACCGTAAATTAGAGATATTCCCCCCGTGTGCAGTGTTCACATGTTTGGCCAGCGGAGTATCAACTTGATTCCGTATTGTCCCTATGTGTTCAAGGACCCTCCTTCTTAATTGTCTGCTTGTTTTTCCTATATATTTTTTGCCACATTGACACACCGCCTGGTAGATTACTCCTGTAGTACGACAGTTTACAAAGTGGCGTATTTGAAATGTCTTGCTGTCATCCCAATTGCCAAATGTTTTTGTAACCTGAGCATGTAGGCATGCACGGCAACCCTTACATTTGTAGTTACCCGGGGATCTTTTATCAAGCCAAGTGCCAGAGGAGATAGGTTCCAGATGGCTGTGGACTAAAAGGTCCTTCATGTTGGTTGATCTCCTACTAACCATAGTTGGTCTTGGTTTCAAGACCCCCTGCAGGTCCGTGTCCTCTAAAAGGACATGCCAATGCTTATTGACAATATTGGCGATTGTTTGCCATTGTCTGTTATGCGTGCCAATAAGACGAATAATTTTTGGCTCATGTGGTTTTGGTATGGGATTAAGCAAAGACGCCCGTTGTGTTTGCTTAGCTCTATTGTAGGCCTTCCTTACGCTGTTTCTACTGTAACCTCTAGCGAGGAAACGTTCGCGCATGGAATGGGCTTGTTTTTCAAATGCCTCATCACTCGAGCAATTCCTCTTTACTCGTAAGTATTGGCCTGTTGGAATGCCCATTAAGAGATTATGGGGGTGATGACTCTCAGCGTGTAGTAAACTGTTTGTTGCGGTTGATTTGCGGTGTGTTGTGGTCTCAATTCTACCATTACTAGCACGAGTAATCCTCAGATCTAAGAAGACTATACTGTCTGTGCTGATGTCATAGGTGAGTCGAAGATTAAGGGAATTACAGTTCAGTTTGTTGGTAAATTCCACAAACCTCGCACGAGGTCCGCCCCATAGAATGATAATGTCATTGATATACCTTGCCCATAAGATGATATGGGTGGTATACATCTCATTCTCCTCTGTGAATACTACTTCTGCTTCCCACCACCCCAGGTACAGGTTGGCGTATGACGGGGCACATGTGGTACCCATCGCCGTCCCCTGTACCTGGTGGTAGAGTTTGTTGTTAAACAGAAAGTAGTTTCTAGTAGTGACTAGTAGTTTCTAGTCAATACAAATCGTAGCAGTGATTCAATGAATAGATTGTGTTTAGTGTACAAAAGTCCCCTTGTTTTGAGAAAGTACAGAGTAGCTTGTATACCGTTGTCGTGTATTATACTTGTGTAAAGCGGCTTTTTTATATATATCTTGGTTGATTCATATGCATTAAGCACTTTAATGCATTGGCACGAACATACTTTTTGAACCAATTCAGTCAGTGTAGGTACGAATTTATATGACCGGTCCGGTCTGTCCGTGATAGACATATAATTATTTCTACAGCTATATACCACACTGCGGCATTAGCTAAACATCCATTCTGCTTTTGCCAGGTAACTACTATTCCCTAGACTCAAATGTCGACCAGCCTTGGTTTAAGGACTGGGAGTTAGCTGTTTAATTTGTTTTTTAAGAGTTTTGTGTTCACTGTTACCCATTAGTATTCATTCAAGGTTTAGTTATTTAAATACACCTTTTCACTTTATGAGTGCTTGTTTTAAAGGGGTTCTTCTGCTTGCTCATGCAAGTATTTTGTGTCATTTTATTGGAAGTGACTGCAAAATTGACACATCGCTATTGAATAAACCAAAGGGAATGTTCCATCAGGCTTATGATACGGTGTGTAAGAAAAGATATCATAAAAAGTACAATATTTTTAAAACAAGTAAATACCAGAAAGTATAAGTGGAACTTTGACATTGCACAGCGCAGTACAGTGTTCAACATTAATTGGATCGATTGTGGAGGAGAAAATCTTTTACCTTATTTGGCCCTTTGGAGAAATATTGGTGTTCCATATTCTTGATAGGTATATTTGAGGGGGTTCTATCAGTGTATAGTGGCTATTTATAGGCGTTTTGGTTATCTCACCAGTGTACGAACTATAATAGGGATTTAGTTCAAGGTAGATATAGGCTGGCATATTAGCCTTGATGGAACCAGGAATATTCATTGTTTTACCATTGTTTCCTATACATTGATTTGATGTGTGTATATATACTGAAGTATACATTATTACCATCAGCCTCCCACATGGGTTCATCAATTGACTTGTTCTATACAAGATTAGCAAGGGACTTATTGTTATTAAGTTTTCAGCTATAGTACAATGTCTGATTGCGTGTGGATACTTCTCTACCTGCAGTTACTCTGCTATTGCTTCTTTCTCTTGATAGATATGTAAGCGCATGCACATGCGCAGTTTAGTACACAGTGTGAGCGGGTGTTTGGGATACAGACAGAGCCATTGATACCCTAGATGACGATTGTAAGGTGTGTAGCAGTACAGTGTGTGGCTTTCACATGGAATCTTTGTCCCTCTGGTTCACGCAGCAATCTATGTGTTGTTCCCTTTCTTTTTGACGACGGACTCAAATGCGCATGCGCGGCTATGTATACAATGCGTGCGGTTGCTAGGGACTCTGGTGGGGCTATATCTGCATGCTCCACACGATCAGAGGACTGGGGTAGGGTACAGTTAGCTGTACATTAGTCACTATATGCTGATGTGTCTAGACAGTTGTTTTTTATGTGATAACTTAGGCTAGCCTTATAGAACTAGCTTTATTGACCCATATCTCAGTAACTATGTAGTAACGCATGCGCAGTTTAGATGAATGGTATGGCAGATAGAACTATCTACAGAGCAAAAAGAAACAAATTTAAAGTGTGCAACTAAAAACCTCTATTGTGAAAGGAAATATGCCCAAATGAACACCTCTGTGATATATATAAAACACAACAACCTTTGTATTCGCAGGTTAAGGTCTGCAGCTGTAGATAAAGGGAGTGACTCAACACCCCTGATACTGAAACACAAAAAACACAAGCGCAGACGCATATGGTGAAGTAAGTTCCAATATTATTAATATATAAAAAAGGTAAGATATCTGCGTACATCAATTCAGATTAAAATAGGCATATCGTGCACTTAGGTCATAAGTTACCCGGCACCACCAAGAACACAGGAACCGCAACGTCCACCAGATCGCTAGGATTTGAAGAAGCTGATCACACGTCATCTTGAGGCCGTCGCACCCTGTCCTCAGGAGACCCTCCGTCTGCCTCTGTGAATCCAAAGAAGCCCTTCGGGTGCTGTGACCGCTGGAGCCGCCGTCAGGCTCGTGTCTCTGGAGTTCTGTATGGTTTGCGACTTGCCGTAAAGCAGTCACTGCCGTAAAGTGTAGTGATGACGTCACTTGAAATGTGCACTAGTTTCTCTTAACCTCGGCAGAGGTATAAAGAGATAAAATGACTGTAGGGGCTAGTCAAAAAGTATATCCTACGCGTTTCGTAGCCAGAGCTACATCCTGATCCCTGAGTAATGTATGGATGTTTTGCATCTCTATGGACTTTATTTCCAACTAGTAGCTGGTCTCCGCTGCGGCACGCAACTGCGCATGACACTGTGATGAGTAAGTGTGCCTGCAGGAACAGCGTGATTTCAGCTGAGTGCAATTGTCTCTGTATGATGGGGAGCACAAAGGAGCATGCGCGGCTGCTTGACCTTTATGGGGATTGGATACCACTACTGGAGCGAAAATGACGTCATGGATTAGAGCCCTTTAAAGACGGAGCTGTTATATAGCAACTTCACCACCTTGGGAAGAAGCGTGTGAGGGCAAAACGCGTTGTGGTGTTCATCTGACGCTGTACTGCTGGTCTCTCTTGGACTAAGGTGATATTTCGTGGGACTTTGCTGACATCTGGTGATACACTCCGTTTGGGATGACCCTACTCAGGACACTCTATCCATTTCCCTCCAAGCATTTTTAGGAGCTGAGTATACCCATCATTCTGGTTATTATTTGTGCTATAGCAGCTTATACCAGTTTTGGTTCTCTGGTTTTAAGTGCATAGCCATATGATTTACCTGATCTCTTATTAGCATTGCTATGGGATCTTGTAATTGGGTCATGTAATTACTCTCTTTCCCTCTCCCCCCTCCTATGCGGGCTATATTTGCAGCCTAGAGTTACACAGGGGTTTGGTTGAGTGCTCATTTATATGCTATTGGGTATGTTTATAGATAAGATTTTTTTCATCTATGTATGTTAGTTTATGTCCTTGTGGGTTTTTTCATTGTACACGGTAATTTAGTTTAGGGTTTTGCCATACCTCCTTTTTTGATGACCGGCCGGTTATAATCACTGTGGGTAATATTGTCCCCATGGTGGTTTTATAGATAGAGGTTTTTTTGGTGTTTCCCTTTTTTTTTTCTGTTCATATTTTGCAAGTCCCCCTATATTTGTCCTTCATATTTTGAGTCCAGCACTCAGGGTTTTTAGTCAGTTTTCATGTTTGTTTTTCATAGGCTCTTTATTTTTGTTTGAGTTTCTTTTTGATTTAATTGATCTAATAAATTTATCTTATTTTGCTTTACATGTCTGAGTGCTTCTAAGGAGGGTTCTTTTTTCCTTTTGTGTTTACATATTTAATTCATCCCTCTAGCACCGCCAGCAGAGGTCATTTATTATCTATAAGTACAGTCTGGTATGGTTTAGACAGTATTCATTTATATTGGTTGTTTTGATGCAGTATTCCTTTTGTGTGTCATATATATATATATTGCCTATATATATTTATATATATAAATATATATATATATATATATAGGCAATACGATACCGTTTGAAGACGAATATCAGAGGCAGCACTCCAGGTAAGTGGTCAAAAGAAATTTGTATTAACAAGACATCTTATCCAACGTTTCGGTCCTCGTGCGGGATCGAAACGTTGGATAAGATGTCTTGTTAATACAAATTTCTTTTGAACACTTATCTGGAGTGCTGCCTCTGATATTCGTCTTCAAACGGTATCGTATTGCCTATTTTATACCATACAGGATTTGCACCCACATTGTTTCAATCAGACGAAGTGCCTATTGTTCGGCACCATCTTCTACTAAATATATATATATATACAACTGAACCCCATTATAATGCGATCCTCGGGGTCCACCCGATATGACCGCTTTATAACCGGGCTCGCGATAAAAAAATGGCCGCCGCGTTCAGGGATTCCGCCGGAGGTGTAGAGCTGGTATAACTCTCCTAGCTCTCCCTGAAGCCGGCATCGCAGCGGCAGCCCCACGCAGCACTTACCCAGCATCTACAGCAGCAGCTGATCTGTGTCCTGTGCAGAGAAGCTGTGAGTCTGCGAGAGCGGGGGGAGGATCTCACGGAGTCTGGGCCGGGATGTCAGCTGTATGTGTGTGTCCCCGGTCAGGAACCAGCTCCCCTCTCACCCCCCCCCCCTCCCCAGTAGAGTTACAGGTCAGGAATCAGCTCCCTTCTCTCCTCCCCTGGCGGAGGTACAGGGAGGGAGGGGGGAAAGGTGTGTGTATGGGGGGATGGGATGTGCAGTAGGGGTGATGTGCAAGAAAGGGGGATGTGATGGGCAGGGGGGTAATGGGATGGGATGTGCAGGGGGGGTGATGTGCAGGCAGGGGATGTGATGTGCAGGCAGGGGATGTGATGTGCAGGCAGTGAGGATGTGATGGGCAGTGGGGGATGGGATGTGATGTGCAGGGGGGTGATATGCATGGGGGGTGGTATACAGGCTGGGGGTGTGATGTGCAGGCAGGGGAAATGATGTGCAGGGGGGTGATGTGCAGGCTGGGGGGTGATGTGCCAGCAGGGCATGTTATGTGCAGGGGGGTGATATGCAGGCTGGGGGGTGATGTGCAGGCAGGGGGATGTGATGTGCAGGAAGGGGGGACATGATTGGCAGGGGGGGATGTGATGTGATGTGCAGGGGAGTATTGTGTGTGTGTGTGTCCGTCCGTTAGTAATAAAGCTTTAAAACGGGAGCCGCACTCACACCGCGTAATATGCGGATCCGCATTATAGCGGATCGCGCTATAACGGAGTTGAGCTGTATATATTACATAAATATGGATTGCGCTTCAGTGGAGTGTCAATAAGAAATAGGGAAGTCAAATGAAAAAAGCTACTAGTCCAATTAAAGCGTTTTAATATCTCCTGTACCTAGTTGCAGCTTCTTGTAGGAGAGAACTTTTTTATCACCTCAATGTAAAGAGCCTATGTAGTGAAAGACAGAAGCGCAGGGGACACAGAGCACCATGAAATGTAACAAATTTGAATTAGAAAAAATAAGTATGCATAAATGGTTAAACAGTGCACTCAATGAGAGCGTCTTAAATGCGGTCTTTTTGTGATTGCATGCATTAGTGTGACTGTAGGTGACTGTGCGTATAACTGTAGCTGATTGTGTGTCTCAGTATGACTACGATATATGTAAATTATCAATTTTAGGTGAGCATGTGTTTGAATGCTGTATGTAGCTCATTAGGCCTGTATGTTTTATTATAAAGTGCCTATTTGTATGTGGCTTTGTATATGTATACATTTATTAGTAAAGGTTTAATGAGCATGATATATTGAGTGATATTTATGCAAGTTTCCATGTACCTTGCCAAATATATGAAGAACTACATAAGCTAAAGATTGTATTTGAGTTGTTGTCCACTGGTGAAGCGTAAGTACGGGGTGCTTTGAGGTTGTGTGAGAGCAGCAGAGATTTCTTTTGTACAATATTTAGTATTTAAATGTAATGGGTGACATGCTACAAAGTATTATTTTACATGTTTTGCTACCATTTTTGTGGCATTGTCACTTTGATTACCATAAAATACCATGATCCTTTTAATTATCAATGCTAAAACTTAAATAGAAGAAAACATGGTCAATGATGCCTTCAAAATATTTTTTTTTAAGTTCTACTGTACTTAAAAAGATTATAATCAAATGTGTGCAGTTTGTTACATTGAATTAAATGATAGTAAAACATAATGTGGTCAGAATGCTGTTGTAGGGTAGGGTCTGAAATTGGCCAATTGTTAGAAAGAAGTGGTTTCCAATGCAGATGTTTGGCTGGAAATAGATATAAAGAAGTGAAGTTAAAAAAAGAATAATTGCTTGTGTGGTTCCCTAACTAACAAACATGTGTTCTATAGCCTGGCATATTTATGCTGGGAAAATATATTTTGTTGATCTGCTACATATGCATGCAATGTGATTATAAATTAGCTGTGACCAATACATAGTCTATATGTTAGGAGACCTGTTTCAAAATCTTGTTATCTTGGGGAAATGTGTGTATCTTTCTTTGTGGTTCATATACTAAGTTGTTAAAGCCCTTATCGGTAGTTCTCAGACTATAAATTGAATAGCTGTAAATGTGCTGTTGTGTATGCATAGAGGATGCTAGCATGGCAGACCCTGCAGTGTCTCCTTCTCACTGACCCAATTTGACTTTGCCAAAGCCTTAACTCAGGCGTTCAAACCGTAAGTCACTCCAACTTGAAAGGTGGTCGCAAAGTTCTTAAGAATAATTTATATACATGTTAAATAATAATTATTATATAATATTAAATTAGTGTGTTGGCTTGAGCGATTAACTGCGATTAAGAATCAGTTTTCATACAGAATTGCACATTGTAAAAAGCCCCACACAATCGGAGAAAATGCTATTCTTCCAGCAGCTATTGACATGGTTACTACTATGCTAGGGGAATCTACAGTACAGTAGCACGAAACAGCTTTTAAGTTTCCTATTGTCCAATTACACTGTGTCCTGCCGAATAGCAGATATAACATAGGTTGTTTGGCATTTTTTTGGTGGAATGTTTATTTGGGGTAGAGGGATTGGGTTTAGGGGGTACTTGGCCCAGGTGGTTAGGCCTACCGGGTGGGTAGCAGGGGGCGCGGAGGGGTTAACCCCTTCATTACCATAGCGGTTACCACCACTGTGGTAATGAAGGGGTCAACTCCTCCCGCAACCTTCCCGGAAAGCCAAACCACCCATTCAGGGCCAAGTACCACCTTCACTCACCCCTTCTGCCCCCAATAAACCTGTTAGTCTGCCTTAACCCCTTCATTGCCCTAGCAGTTATCCGCTAAGGTAATGAAACTGCTTTTATTTTATTCTGATAACATAGCTCTGTAGCAGGGAGTCTCCGGAACTGAACCGCATTAATTTCAGGTCCAGGGACCCCCTTCTTCCCGAGATACAGTCCCCGGTATGGGGTGCCGTTATCTCCTATGCATTTAAATGTCCCGGTCACGTGACACGGGAGAATTTAAACATAGCCAGAGATACCGGCACCCCATAACGGGGCCTGTAACTCTGGAAGCAGGGGGTCCCCGGAACTGTAATCAATGCGTTTCTGCTCCGGAAACCCCCAGCTATAATACTGTGTTATTAAAATAAAATAAAAGCCCAAATATCGCCTGTTAGAGGCACGTATGTAGAGTCTTGTTCAGTCTATCTATGACTGCACATCTCTTACAGACAACTGGAGCCCGGTAGGATTCACACAGCGGGAGTCACGTTCAAATGCAGGGACCCACGCTGGGTTAATCTGATGGGCCATTAAGTATGCTGTGGACCATGTTGCGGTGCAGGACAGGTTTATGTGCAGAATTTGAGTCAAGCGGGAGAAAACAACAAGCTACAGTATATCTGTATGCTCATTTAATAACATACGTAAAATTCGTTGATGAGGATAAAATAAAAGAGAATTTGTTCTTCTGTAAAGAAATTACAGGGACAAGTATAGCTGAGGATTTTTTCAATATTATTGATAGCTATGTGAATGCAAATTTCTTTGAGTGGTCAAAACTGCATGGGTGTCATGTTCTAGTCTGCTGTACCATACTTATACACCGAGATTGCTACTCCTCTGCTAGCTCTCTCAAGGAACATTCCAGACCCTGAAACCTGACACCTCTGCACCTGTGCTCTACCTTTCAGCCTGCCTATATAAACTTCCCCTTCCTGTCTGTCAGTGCCTGTTTATACTGGTTCCTCAGCTCCTGCTAAGTTCCTTTGTTTTCTGCTATTGCTATTGTACTGTTCTAGTCTCCTCATTCCTAACATCTGCTTGGACCCTGACCACGCTATCTGCCGCCTGCCTCCGACCTCTGCTTGTGACCCCGACGACGCTATGTGCCACCTGTCTCCGACCTCTGCTTGTGACCCCGACCTTGCTCCCTGCTGTTCCTGCCACTGGGACCCACTCCAGCCATAGATAAATACTTGACAGTGGGAATATGTACTGATGGAGAATGATCTATGTCAGGCTGGAGGATTTAAAGCTTTAATTTGGTGAAAATCTCCTTGTGCTGCATGGGCACAGGGTATGATTCATAGACAAGCTCTGGCTTCTAAAAATGTGTGCCCAGTATTAGAAAAAGTTCTACAAACAGCCACAAACAATATGAATGATGTCAAAACCAGGCCGTGCTCACATGTTTAGCGTCAGTGATTTCAACATAAAGTTGACATATTTAAGTGACTTATTTGATCAGCTGAACACACTTAATACCTCACTGTAGGCAATGGCAGTAATATCCTTCAGATCAGTGACAAACTGAAATAATTTATTAAAAAATGTGAACTGTAGCAGAGTAAAATAGCAAGTGAAAGTGTGGACATGCTTCCTATTTCAAAACAATTTATCGATAGCAGTAACCTACGAATTAGTGAAGATGTAAAAATGTGAATTTTGTGTCACCTTTCTTCGCCGAAATCCCACTTCCTGAATTAATTTTCTGATCTGCAAATAGAAAATTATGACTGGATTAGGGATTCTTTCAATGCTGAACTAAAAGTGGAATACTCACTATTACTGAAGAAGAGCAATTCATTGATAACTCTTCTTATACATTTCTGTAAATCAAATTGGCAACAATGTCTCCTTCTAAATATTGTATCAGTGTGCAAGCTGAATATAGAGAATTAAACGAGAAAGCTGTGAACATTCCCTTTGCAACATCCTATTTGTGCGAATCAGAGTTTTTAACAGTTGCTGCTACTGTATAATGAGCAAATTCCGATCACAAATAAATGTGGAGCACAAAATGAGAGTGGCTGTCTCGAAAATGGAGTCCAGATTTGAAGACCTATGCAAACCTAAGCAAGCCCATCCTTTTCATTGAAAACCATTGACGGTTTTAAATTTGACTTCTTTGTTGTTGTCTTTTTCATGAAGGAGATGTACATGTTATTGTCCATCTAGGGACTAATGACCTGGCTAGGGACTAAGTTTGGGTAGTGCAGAAGGAATTTAGGAACAGATCTTAAGCAATTTGCAACCTCAGTGCCTTTATGGGGTATTGTCAGCACATCGTCAGTGCGTTGGCGCTCGCGCATTCGGGCAGCAAAAACAAATTGCAGACTCACTATGAGGCTGCCCACAGTGCTCGCACGTGCACACGATGTAGCGCGATGAAGGGACTGTGTTTTCAAAAGACAAGATTTGTGAATTTTGGCACAGCAGCTGAGTGATGGCCACGTCATGGCACCGGTTCAGCCAATGAGGGCAAACCAGCCACGTGACATCACGGCCACACACCCACCACACCTCCCTATCGCCTGAACATGGCTAGGAAAGAGATTTTACAATCGCGGGAGCAACAGGCATGTGACACGTGCACGTGGCTCCATTGTGCGTGAACCCACGGTGAGTATAATCTCACCTTAAGGGATAATTTGGATACTGTGGCTATTACTAAGTCATAGTACAGCAAAAATCAGGAGTGGGACATAACTATACCCGGTTATCCCATTTAGAATGGACAGGGTAGGAAGGAAGGGGAAGCAGTTGCTCTTTGTGTGAAAAAGAAAAAAAATAATGAAACTTTATTGAAAGGTACAGTAGAAAAGTCTCATATGCTTTGGGTAACCCAAGAAACTGAAAGGCATAAATAGTGGTGAAGTTGGTAACTACAGGTCAGTGAACTTGATAACAGTTGGGGGGAAACTAATGGGAACACTGTTAAAGAAAGGATTGTTTGATATTTAAATTCTAAAAACATCCGAGGCAGAATAGATTACCTGGGGGAGATCGTGAGTTTTTTATACTTTGTGACTAAAATAATAATTATAGATATGGGTAGAGCAGTAGATGTAGTTTACCTAGATACACTGTCCCACATAGAAGACTGAAACAAGTTGTAATTCTTGGGATTGGATTCTAATGTGGTTGAATGTATTAGACGTTGGATGAAGCGTAGGCGACAGATAGGCGACAGAGAGTCCTGTCACGGGAGGGGAAGGTGACCAGTGGCGTACCTCAGGTATCTGTACTAGCACCAATGCTCTTTATTAGCAAGATTACAGTATCAATGGAAGGGAAAGTATACTTTTTTTCAGATGACACAAAGATTTTAAACTAGGAATGAGGAGGAAAGGGACAAGAATTAGATAATGAAACTAGACAGACTAGATACTGTAGGTATGGGTAAATAGCTAGGGTTCATGGAGGTATAATGGGGCAAGTGGAAGTTTGGCAAGCAGACACCCATATTAAATACAGATAATACTAGAAAACTTCTAAAGACTGGACAATTGGAATAGAAATGCACGTGTGGATAAGAAAAAAGTACAGACTGGTAAAACCTTACATGCATACTGTTTAATACAAGAAGCCTGACAGATAAAATGGGGGAGCTTTAATTAATAGATACAAGGGAGCAATATGATATCATAGGCATTACTGAAACATCGTGGGATGAAACTCATGACTGGGCAGTTAATTTATATAGTTATTACCTTTTTCGGAAGGATCAAGAAATTAGAAGAGGAGGTGGAGCATGTTTATATGTTAAACCGGATCTAAAACCTATAAGGGAAGATGTTTCCAGATCTAAAACCTATTATAAGGGAAGATGTTTATGAAGGGAATTATGAAAATGTAGAGACCTTATTGATAGAAATTAGCAGTGGAGGTAAAAGTACACGAACATGTTTGTAAGGATATGCTATAAACCACCAAATATATTTGAGATAGAGGAAATCAAAATACTTTTGCAAATGGAGAAGGCATTAAAACTAAGTTATGTTTGCATAATGGGTGATTTTAATTATCCAGATACTGTATACACTCTGGCAGTGAGATTAGCATTAAAATGAAAGGAAACAGGTTTCAGGGGTGCTTAAAGACAATTACATGACCTAAATTATTGAGGAACCAACCAGGAGAGGGGCAATGCTCAATTTGATATTATCAAAAAATGTAGAAGTAATAACAAATATTCAAGTCCCGGAACATTTGGGAAACAGTGATCATAACATAATGTAATTTGAAATAAATTATCAAAAATCCTATTACATGGGTTCAACAAAGACTGTACATTCTAGAGAGGCAGATTTGAATAAATTGAGGAATCATCTACAAGGAATAAATTGAGATGATGTTTTTGCAGGGAAAAATGTGGAAGATAATTGTGCAGTCTTTAAAACATTGTTAGAAAAGCACACTTAGCAGTTTTGGTAATAAATATAACTGAAAAAAGTCTAAACAAATTATAGCCTAGCCTCCCGGCAGCTACTTCTTTTTCCTGGGTCTTTCCAGTGTCAGTCCTGTTAGTTGCAGACAGTGGAAAGGTTAATTCCTTCTTTAGGCCTGGTGTGTGTGTTACAGCCTTGGGTGATGTCATCAGCATCCAAGGGCGGGTCCAGCAACCGTCAGAGAATGTCAACCTGAGAGAGGGATACTGGTTGGTTCATCTATGGAGAGTGATAGCCAATCAGTATTCAACCTGTCTTGTTAAGGGGCAGGGTTAAAATCCACAGCTCTCAGGTTATAAATAGGCATTCTCCTAAATTAGTAGAGCCCTGGAAGATTCTACATCCTCCTCTGAGGAGTGACCACCATCCAAGCCCTCCACCTCCCAAGGAGATGGAGGAGGGGTACAGCAGGCCTGAGAGGGGTTTAATGCCTTGCTCAGGGCACTGCCTGTCTTTATAAGAGAAATCCAAGAAATACATGTCTGTAATCTATTACATCTACCTGCAATAAAACCAAGAAAAAACAATGCTGTTTGTGACTGTCTCTGCTGTATGGAGGAATGTCAGTAGAGGCTCATCCCCTGATCTACCGCAGAGGATCCCTGCTGGCTGGAGGCGCTGCACCTATGGACAACTAAGGTAAAACCTGTCCCTCCTGTCCTGCTTCTCCCCACACCATTGCGGAGCACTCAGCCCTCCTGTTGCCAACAGGTACACATCACCACACAGAGTAGCCAGGGGAAGGCATACCCACCCCAATCTCACTTAGGGCTAGGGGTAGATAGGCTACACAATGTTGCTAAATAAATAGGTAGGGGAGGAAATGGAAAAGAAAAGGCAAGAATTTAGATTCTTAAAGTCAGAAAGGACAGAGGCATCATATCAGAATTATAAGGAATGTAACAAAAATTGCACAAGGGCAATCAAATTAGCAAAAATGAATAAAGGATTGCAATAGAACGTAATATCAACCCCAAAATGTTCTTTATGTACCTTAATAACACAAGAATTAGGAACCAACTATCTGGAAGCACGAGCACAGATTCAATCTCTCTCTTCATAAATCCAACCTGATGCCATATGTTCTTATGATTGCATCAGCTCTAACCACAGTTGTCTATGGTCACTCAAATGTCACCCACTGGGCCTCCCTCGTTCAAACAACCAAGCAAAGCTGCAATCCCATTACAACTCCAAATACGGCCTAATGTGACTGAATCTATAAAAAGATACCTATAAACCACGATTAGAATACCATATTTTTTTTATATTTTTAGAAAGAAAAGGTATACAGGGATATACCAAATCTGATTGCCAATATTTGGAGTCAGGAAGGAATTTACTTTCCCCCTTATGAGATAACATTAGATGATATTTCACTGGGGTTGTCTGTTTGCCTTCCTCTGGATCAATATAGTGCAAATACAAATATAGTTTAAGTGTCTGTCATCTAAATTTAGCATACTGTAGGTTGAACTTAGTAGATATGTCTTTTTCTAACCTTATCTAGTTATAGCAATGGCTGGTCCAGCTCTCTCTACCTTTTCTGTCATTTAAGTTCTAGTAAGACACAGACAGTGACAAGCTGTCCTATGGGGTTTTCCCCCTCCTCATGCTGACTTTCTGAGTGACCGGAGTGGTAGTGCATATATTGGGTTCTCCCTCTTTGAGTTACAGGAAGGAAGTGCCTAAATTATAGTACAGGCATACCCCGCATTAACGTACGCAATGGGACCGGAGCATGTATGTAAAGCGAAACTGTACTTAAAGTGAAGCACTGCCCTTTTCCCACTTATCGATGCATGTACTGTACTGCAATCATCATATACATGCATAACTGATGTAAATAACGCATTTGCAACAGGCTCTATAGTCTCCCCATTTGCGCACAGCTTCGGTGTAGGTAGGGAGCGGGTATTGCTGTTCAGGATGTGCTGACAGGCGCATGCGTGAGCTGCTGTTTGCCTACTGGGCGATATGTCCTTACTCGCGAGTGTACTTAAAGTGAGTGTCCTTAAACTGGGGTATGCCTGTATGAAGTTCAGCCCTTAGGGGTGGGTCCTTCAGTTAGTGATTGGGGTTCCAGACTATCCCTTCATGGGGTAGGAGCTCTGAGCTCTCCTCCCGACTGGGAGTGAGACATGTGCTCAGTCCCTCATTGGCTGAGGCACTAACCTAATCCAGAGAGGCCTCACCTTTACCATCAGGCCAGTACCATCCAGAAGCCAGGAATTACCTTACAAACTGGAGCATACAATGTGCCAACACCAGCATTGGCCGCTGTAATAAAGACTATCCTCATTTATACTTCTAGCTCCGTGGCAGTCTGTGTGGAGGAGGTATTAAAAGTAAGGAGTGTCGTAGCGGGGACTGCCTTCAGCCTTGCTGAAGCCTCCTATGTCTGGAGGCGCTGACACTAAGAAAAGGATTGGGAGAAAATGGTGCTCATATAGGTGTGTGCACTGCCTATATTTATTCATATAATCCTCATTAAACTCATCCATAAAGCTTAATGTCCATAAACAAGTACAGGGGAACAAATGACCTAGTGGTCAGTCCACTTGACTACCGCAGCCAATGACCTTTGTGTATAAACCTCTCTCTAAGCATAAACATCCCCAATAGTAGGGCCAAAGGTAAGAATATAAGGGCTACCTGTCAGTAGTTCACAAAAGGTGGAAAAAACCAACGCGGGATGAAACACGTTGGTGCGTTGGCTTTATTCACCTTTTGTGAACAGATGAATTAAATGAATAGAAAAAAGGGAAATAGTGCGCAATCTAATTTTAAACGTGACGTGATAAGTGAGAATATATGAAATAAATAACTTAACCTAAGATTAAGCGTCTGCAGCTGTGATGGAAGATGGGGGGGCTCAGAAACCCCCTGGAACTAACAAATGGATACAAAAAAGAGACACAGCGCACAACGCTCATAGTGCATTACAAAATATTATTGACATGAATAATAAATGGTGAGTAATGTGCGTACATCAAATAAATTAATATCAAGCAGTTTCGGGATATTTTACCCAACGCCTCCGGAGACCAGGATGTAAGTCTTTGCAGGGGTGATACTGCTGTCCTCGATGGTGCAGGGTCCTATTGAAATGTGTGCACAACCTCTGCTTGATCTTGCTCCCCTGAGCACAGACAGGCTGGGAGCTGCTGATTCCTGCAGTGTTTCAGCAGGGCAGTTTTAGACATCAGCTGTGCGCCAACACTCTCCTCCGTGTGAATCACTTCCTGGATCGTGACGTCACCGCAGGGATTCGGCGCCGCTCAGCAACAGTCAAAATCGCGCAGTAGGGTGCCAGTATGGGGCTAGAGCACTAGTACAAGCTTGTCCTACGCGTTTCGAAACGGGACGTTTCTTCTTCA
This sequence comes from Ascaphus truei, assembly GCF_040206685.1. Classification (NCBI taxonomy): domain Eukaryota; kingdom Metazoa; phylum Chordata; class Amphibia; order Anura; family Ascaphidae; genus Ascaphus; species Ascaphus truei. The sequence continues at coordinate 494,097,548 of NC_134483.1, read as the reverse complement.
GGGACTAATATTAAGTGGATTTCGGGTAAAAGCTATATATCCCGCAAACGTGTCTCATTGGTTAATCCCTTAATCCTATTGTCCAATAGGGAACCAACGGGGGCGGGATTAGAGTCCCGAAAGACATACGTCACTACCAAAGGTTAACATATGCAAAAAAACTTTGAACAAACTTTAATAACAAAAACAATGTTAACCAAGACGCAAATAATGGGCTAGAATAAAGAAAAAAGTGTTAAAAACATGTCATATACACACACAATCAATAAAATCATTGCCCTATGGACCTGAATGACCAATGGTGAAATATAAGGTATATAAAAAACATAGATGTGTTCAAGAAGGGACTAAAACATATTGAGCAGCAGAATACAAGTTAAAAATGAATTACATGTCTAAATGCATATTAACACTAAAAGGACATAATATGTTTATATAATTTATGTTATTAAATAATTAAAAAGAGTTTGCTAATAAAATGATTAATATAGAGACCAAATGTCTATGTCTTCATTTAAACCTCCTGGATACAAGGTGTTTAGTTTATGTATCCAGAAGGTTTCTTGCCTGGATAGTTCCTTAATCCTGTCCCCCCCTCTCCTATTTTTTGGAATATGTTTAATACCTTTAAAAAGGAGGGTTGAGGGATCACTGTTATGGCATGTTGCATAGTGTTTAGAGAGACTGTGTTTCATGAACCCCAGTTTTATGTTTCGCAAATGTTCTAAAATGCGTACTTTCAAAGCACGCTTCGTGTGTCCCACATAAAAAAGACCACAGGGACATTCTAATAAATAAACTACATGGTCAGTGTTACAATGAATAAAATCATTAATATTAATAATATCACCGTTTGGACACTTAAAAGTTTTTTTATCTGGATGCATATGTTTGCAAACAGAGCATCTCCCACATTTGAAATTCCCAGTTGGTTTGATACTCAACCATTGCCTTTCCCCACTGTGTTGTTCTTTTAATTTGATATCGCTAGGGGATAGCGTATTCTTTAGATTTTTAGCCTTTCTGTAAATAAATTTTGGGAATTTCGAAAGGTGGGTGCCCAAGAACGGATCATTTGAAAGGATTGACCAGTGTTTTTGTATAATTTTCTCGATCCTCCCTGTCATTGAATTAAAATTTGTAATGAAAGATACATTGCACTTGCCCTCTTCTATGGATTTTTTACTGTTTTTATCTTTTTTTGTTAACATGGATTTCCTTTCTATTTTTCTTATTTTCTCCAGGTCCCCTTTTAATTTCTCCAGACGGTATCCCCTCTCCAAGAATTTAGATGTTAAATCTTTGGCCTGATCCTCAAAGTCTTTTTCAGTGCTGCAGTTTTTCTTTAGTCTATAATACTGGCCACTGGGGATGTTGGAAATCCACGTTTTTTTGTGGTTACTTGTGGCCATAAGGAGGTTGTTTGAATCAACCTCCTTAAAATGGGTTTTTGTTACCACACTCCCATCTAGTGATGCCTTAAGGTTAAGATCTAAAAAATGTATTTCACTTGCATGCTGTGCATGAGTGAAGGTCAGGTTCCTGTCGTTGTTATTTATATACTGTAAAAATAAGTTAATTGAACACTGATCACCATCCCAGATGCACAGAATGTCGTCTATGAATCGTCGCCACACAATGATATTCGTTTTAAAGGGATTTGAGTTATCATTATAAATGTAATCCTCTTCCCATTTTCCCATATACAGGTTTGCGAAACTGGGGGCAAATCTCGTGCCCATCGCAGTTCCGCAAACCTGCAAAAAGAAATCATCGAGAAACATAAAATAATTATGCTTCAAGATATACTCGATGGATTGTATTACAAACTGGGTGTTTAAGGGATGCAGGGTGGCGTCATTCACTAGAAAAGATTGAACTGCGTGTATACCTTTTGTATGTGGGATATTGGTATAAAGGGCCTGCACATCGCAGGTTAACCATCTATAAGATTCTTTCCACACCACATCTTCCATCAGGTTCAACACTGATGTTGAGTCTCTCAGGTAAGAGGGAAGTTTTGCCACATGTGGTTGCAAAAAGAAATCCACATATTGGGATAGATTTGATGTTAAGCTATCGATTCACGATATTATCGGTCTACCTGGCGGGTTTGTTAAGCTCTTGTGTGTTTTTGGGAGGTGGTAGAAAATCGCAATTTTAGGGGAACTGCAGTATAAAAAGTCATATTCTCTTTTCTCAAGGACATTATTTTTGAGGGCTTCATCGAGGAGTTCTTTTAAAGGGACCAAAAATTCCCTGGTGGGATCCCCCACCAATCTTATATAGGAGGCGGTGTCGTTTAGGAGTCTGAGGGCTTCACCCTCATAATCCTTCCTGTCTTGTAGCACAACACCCCCCCCCCTTGTCAGCTTGCCTTATAATTAGGTTTTTATTCTCTTTGAGGAATTTTAGTGCAAGTGCTTCGTTCTTATTTAAATTATGTTTAAAAGCATTATTATTTTTAACATTATTAGTTAAAAGGTTAAAATCTTTGTTGACCATGTTAAAAAAAGTATCTATGTGGTGGCCTTTTGAATGTGCTGGGTAAAAAGTTGACTTCCCCCTAAAGTGGGTATGTGTGCAGGTTAGGGCCTCCTCCACGGTCTCAGGCTGAGTGGAAACTACAATATTTGTCTCAGCTATTGCTTTTTGAGAAATATTTTCTCTATCCAGTTTTATAAAATGTCTCTTCAGAGTAAGGTTACGTACAAATTTCTGAAGATCTGAATATAGCTGAAACCCACTTGGACCACAGGACCAGGAGAAGGTCAAGCCTCTGTCTAATACTTTTTTTTGGGCATCTGTTAGGATAACAGTGGATAGATTAAAAATCCCTTTATGGGGAGTTTTCCTTAGGGCATTTCGCAGTCTCTTTTCTTTAAATCTGGCCCCCCCTCTTGTTCCCCGCCTGACAAGACCCTTTTTCTTCTTTCTTTTATCTCTGGTTTGTGTACTACCTCCAGGGTCTCCCCCTTCTTTTGGGGATCTATATGTCTGTTCCTGACGGAGTCTAAAAAACCCGAGGGTGGGGGGTGGGCCGGTGATCTTTGTCTAGGGCTCGGTTTAAAAGCTCTTTGATTAAAATTCGATTCATGTCTAACATATTCTCTTTGTCCATATTTAAAATTTGGAATGTAATTTTTACCTTTATAATTTGGGTTTCTAAAATGACCCTCATGTCTAGATTGACGGGGATATCCATTGCATGAAAAGTTCTTCAGGGACAAGGCCGATTATGATAACAATAGGCAAAAAAAAAAAAATTACCCCTGAGGAAGTGACGTCAGAGGTCACGAAACGCGCGTAGGGTGGAGCATAGCTGCACGCATTGCTACGTGCCAATACCAGCTGAGGAGGTTGCTGTTGGAAGTGACGACATCTGAGGTGGACCTGGCGCTCTGACTTGCGGCCGCGAGGAGGAGATACACGCAGGATCCAGCCTCCGCACACACCACGGTCCAGCCCCTCATGCTTGCGGACGGCACATTGTAAATCGTGCAGACAGACCATATAGCATGTGAGTGCATTATATGTTGGTCTTTTTATTTGTTTTATTAAATTGTACTGTACCACACTATTGGGCCTTTTATCTTTTGTGTATCACTGGGCGGATCGGCACCTGTGGAGCGGGAGCAACACCAGTGGGGAACCCGGTGACAGATACCAACAGCCGGTTTAAAGATACCTTTTAAGGCCTACGTTTACCCATCTAGATGTAAGTATCTAGCAGCTGTGTGAATGAGGCTTCAATATACACGAGATACTGCGCAATGGTTTCCTGTCTTCTTTGATTACAGATCAAGAAACATCTAAAGAAAACCAGGAAGTCAATTTGTGGACAATTTCCCAACAGTTCTCTAACAACAGGACTGATTTATCAGGTGTATGCACTTGATAGTGCGCCAAGGACTTTGCTCTCTTTACCAAACTTTATGTAAAATATATTCAACAGGGTTGGCACTCCAGGGGTGGTACCAAAATATATATCATGATTTGGAAAAATTAGATGAGTGGTCAATGTGACAACTATAATTTAATGCCAACAAGCACCAAGTCATGCACTTAGGTCACAAAAATCAAAACAGAGAACCCAAATTTATTGACACTCTGTGGTCAAGTACTACAGAAGTCACACACCTGGGAGATATTATTTCAGCTGACTTTAAAGGAGGCAAGCAATGTAACAAATAAATGGGAAAAGCCAGCAAGATGTGTGACTCTTAACATTTAGTGTGTATGTGGTTTACAAATGCCATATTAAACAATATTTTCCAGAATGACAAGTCTTGTCACTAACATATGCAGTCCTATAATCCTCCTTCAGGACATTCTTTGGCAAGGCTTTTATCTTTCTTTCTTGTTCATTCTGCCTACCGTATTTTCCTAACTCTGAAAGAAATGAAAATCTGTTAAATCACAAAGCAGGCCAGAGATTTATTGGGTTAAAAAAAAAATCAACGTTACATAGCTTCTTTAACCCTTTCATACTGTAGCTAGGGAGACCACTACACATTTTAGTATTAAACAAGTTAAATAGTTGCATAGCTAAACATATCTATGTCCCACCTCCGAGACCATGAGGTAAATCTCATTAATCGGACCACATCCTGGCAACTTCATAGTATGTATACTTCAGCATTTTTGAGTCTGTGAGATACAGCATGTATTCAATATCATTCCCAGACTCTGTGGGAGGAAGTAGGTTTTACTTTGTTGACACAAATACACTTGTATTTTTCTTCCCACTTTTCTGCCCATGTTTATCTTCATAAGTAAGCTTCCCTTTGTAGGAAACCGAAAAAAAAATTTGGTTTCGGTCATATTTAGGCATTACTCAGAAAGAGTAAAAAAAAAAAACAGAAGTAATTTTAATCATACAGTACAGTATATGCACTTGTGCCACCACTTACAATGTGAAAATTTTCATTTTGTGAGGAATCAGGAGATTTAGACTATAGCACACTTCAAGCTGTTTCATTTCTTTTAATTCATGGCACCAATATCCCAGTGTGACTGTAGATCAAATATATTCAATATAATATTAATTAATAATACTACTATTAATAATACTATTAATTAATAGTACTAATGGTATATAAATGATCTTTGAGAACAGGTTTTAGTGGGTGGGTCACAGCCCAAGGGGCCCAAGTCTGCTGCTGTAGGATAATGGTGTGTAATATTTCGTGTGACTGGTGGGTGTCCACTGCTGTGTATATATATATATATATATATATATACACACATACAATTTAGTAATGGTGACTACAGATGAAGGCAGACTTTAAAGGCCACTGCCAGGGGGAGCATATGCATATAAGTAAATGGAGAACTGTACTTTACAAAGTACGATACTGAGTGGCTCACTTGTGCCTTCGTTTACATAAATTGAAGTTGAACACAGGTGTTGGTAGTGGGTGGGTATTAATCTGGCAAACAAGGGACTTAGCTGTGAGGCTGTGTGTACTGTGACTACCTGTCTGGCTGTCCCATCAATCATAATCATATATGCAGTACGGCCTATAAATATATTAGATTAATATAGTAGTTACTATATACTGTATGTGTATAGTAACTACTGTACTACTATACAATACAGTACATCCTAAATAATGTATTTATATATACATGAAAATGAATATAACAGTGTACAGTACCACTATTCTTTTGGGTGGCTTCCTTGTGCCTTAGAGATGGAGTCCAAAAAGGAAACGGTGCCCAGCTGAAAAGTGCAACTTGGACACACATGACCATTTGAAAAGTTTTTATTAGTTAAACAAAAACAAACAGGTAGAGTCCTGGCAGATCCTCTAACATGTTTCAAGCACAGGACGCTTTGTCAAAGAGTGATCTGTCAGGATTAAGGGTGCCTTGATATAGAGTGTTTTGCTGATGAATCAGCAGAATCTGAAGTAATTACGCAGTGACTAAAAACACCTGTGTAAGATGCCAAAGCACTGAATGGATGCAAATAACAAAGTATAACGTTTGCTAAAAACAACAGACAAACAAAAGAATAACAATAAATATATTGTGCAGACATAACCTCCAGTGAAAATGGAGGGAAATATGCAAAACATAAATAATAATAACGAATGTACTGCTAAAAATAAAACTTATATAAACAAAGCCAGTAACTACCTATTAACTCTAAAAAGATATATATACATATATGGAGAAAATTACATTTGCAAAAAATACATTTAGAAAAAATATTTTTCGAAAAAATATATATTAACATGGAAGAACAATAGTATGGAAGAACACCAAGTCTCCCGTTTTATAAATAATATAACTGGACGAAAAAGGATGGGATGGGGGGGGGGCTGAAAAAGACTATAGAATCATAGCAGAAATATTCATAAGAAATAATTCATAAGAAATAATATTCAGTCATATATAAAATGTTTAAGTGAAGGGTGAGATCCAATACATTTCTCTTTTGTTCAAAGAGTTAAGTCGGCCACCTCCCCTACAATGTTGTTTAATATGTTCAATGCCAAGAAACTGGAAGTTATCTATACCCCGTAATCTGCATTCAGAAAAGTGCCTAGACACTGGATGTATGAGATCCTTCTTTTTGGTCAATCTTGCATGTTCTGCGATTCTGGTTTTTAGGGGTCTAATAGTTCTCCCTACATATTTTTTTTATCACAGCCACATAAAATAACATAAACGACATAACTTGTGTGGCAATTGATAAAAGAGGGAATTTTGTATTTGAATTTGGGCTGCACAGTATTTAATTTTTTACTACAGTAGGTTTGGCAAACCGACACCATCCACAGTGACCACATCTATGGAACCCAAAGGGTATACCACGGATGTGGTCCTGGGGTGAAGAATTAAATAAGCTTGGGGAAATAGAAGAAGCCAGAGTTTTAGCTCTCCTAAAGGCAAACCTAGGGCCATCTTTGGTAATCAAATCAGGATCAGGATCTAGTTTTTAGGTGTCCCAGTGTTTATGGACTATTTTCCGAATCTGATTAGCCTGTCCATTAAATTGTGTAATAAACAATGGATTTGTAAATTCTTTTTTTCTTATGTTTTTTTGCGACAGACAAGATCTTTCCTATCAGTGAGACTGGCTTGTTGAAAAGCTGAATAAACATCTTCCTGATCATAACTTCTTAGTCTAAATCTTGCACTGAGGTCTTTAGAATGTTGCAAAAATTAACCGTCATCCGAACAGTCTTCTGTAGCGAAGAAATTTTCTCTTGGGGATCCCACCTATAAGGGATCTAGGATGACTACTTCTAGCATGGAGAAACGAAGAAACGAATATCTACAATGCTTTGTCTTAAATACATCTGTCTGTATTGAGCCATCGAGATCAATATGAAACATCATATCAAGGAAATTAATATGGTGAACATCAGTTTCTAAAGTAAATTTTAAATTGACATCATTAATATTAATAGTGTCAAAGAAAGTGTTTAACGTATCCGTGTCACCGTCCCATATAAAAATTAAATAATATATGTAATGTTTATAAAAAATTATATGGTGATGAAAAGGATTGGTGCTACCATAAATGTGAGTAGATTCCCATAAACCATAAAAAAATTAGCATAAGAGAGGGCAAAATAAGTTCCCATAGCAGTGCCTTTGTTTTGAAGATAAAACTGTGAATCAAATAAAAAATAATTGTGAGTGAGTAAGAATAAAATACAATCCGTGATAAAAGTGCTCTGTGCAATGAATAGTGAAGAAGATTGTAAAAAATGTTGAATAACTAAAAGCCTGTGATTATGTGCAATAATAATGTACAGTGATGTGACGTCCATGGTGACCCAACGATAACTCTTATTCCAGACAACTCCTTCCATAGCCAACAGAAGATCTGTCGTATCATGGATATATGATGGTAATGCATGAACGATTGATTGTAAAAACCTGTCGACACAATGTGAAACACCATCTCCCAAAGATCCAATACTAGACATGTTAGACCTACCCTGGTGGATTGCCGAGAGACTTATGGATCTTTGGGAGATGGTGGAACACCGGTATGATGGGATGTAAACAATTTAAAAAATGAAACTCCTTAGTATTCAGCACATACAAAGTATTGCCAAGTTCCAACAGATCTTGTAGATCTTTCAGAAATATACTAGTCGAGTCATTCCTAAGCTTGGTGTAAAATACCCGATCTCCTAGCTGTCTTAAAGCTGTATATAGAAGCAGATTGAACGACGATGGCACCCCCCTTATCCGCATTTTTAATCACTATAGAGTCATCCTCTTTTAAGACCTTTAGATTCAATCTATCCTCATGGGTAAGATTTTCAAAGGTGGGTGCTGTAAATTAAATTCCATTTGCTAAAATCCTAAGGTACATCTCTACCAGCTTTTCAAAAACGAAGATATAAGGACCCCTGGATGAGCTTGGTATAAATGAAGATCTTTTCTTGAGGCCTGAATCTATGTGACCGAAAAAGGAGTGTGTGTCAGTGTTGGAAATCTCAGTATAATTCTCTTTATACAGAGTCTCCATGTCTAAAAAGAACGTGTAGTCTCTGAATGTATTAGCATGTACAGCTATGTTATCAGTATCTCTCTCAGTGAAGAAAAAAATGTGAACTAGCGCTAAAGTGTAATACACAGTGTGATATTAAAAAACTTACTATTTTACACACACTTACTACACAGCCACTATTTGACTGACTTTGGACGTTTAAGGACATTTGGCCTTGGAGCCCAACTTTCCCTTCAGCCTGCCAGCTGTTCCTTTAAGGCAACGGGCACTATCGCGCGCGGGCGCGCAGAGACTTCCTGTTGCTCCGTAGGAGGAAGTGAGGCGTGTGTCTACACGCGGTGCAGAGCTGTGGACCCCGCACACCAGCCCCCACGGCCGGAGCTGTTCCGGTTACCATCGTAAGGACTGACTGGTGTCTGAGCCGCAGTGGAGCAGAGGCATCACCCGCCAGGGAGATCATCTCTACCTAGGACTTGTTCCTACCATGCGAGTTTAAACCTTGCTGTATGTAAGTAGGGCTCCAATTTTTGTGCTCCGGATGACCTGCGGTTCCTTGTATTTGCCATTGTCGGTCTTGGCATAGTTCTTTTTAATAAATAATTATTTTAATAGTCGCTAGGATTCTTAACTGTTTGTGTGTATTAGTGCAGTACTGCTTACCCTACAGTGTTGCGCTATGATTTTTGTTTGTCTGTGTTCTTTTCTTTGCATGGTCTGTCGAGCAAGTGTGCGGATCCCTTGAGGAGTACAGGACATTCCACTGACTATTTGGCGCCAGGTTTTTCTTTATTTTAGTATCTCTCTCAGTATCTACTGACGCTACTTGATCAATGGTTTTATTTATGGTATTTATTTAATAGTAGGGAAAGTACAGTCTGTGATGCAAAAACACATGAATCCTGCTGTCCTGATGCTGCAGAAACCTGTCCAGTGAGAATAATCTCAGCAGCGCCTCCAAATGTAGCAGTGTTTCCCTCACCCTCGAGGAGATTTTATTACTACATGGTGTGGTGTGGTGCATACCTGCTGGCTTACAGTAGATCTGAGTCTCCTGCGGTGTTGTGGAGGGGAACAGGACAGGCTTCTGGGGTAGGATCTGATTCTCTCTCGGTGTCAGCCCCTCCATCTCTTGCAGGCCCAAGGGATGTGGGGACAATCCCTGCAGGAGAACTCACTTCCACACCCCTGGATAGATTGTAGTCTCAGGCAAGAGGATATATTGAACAGGTTCACTTTATTCTGTACACTGGCAGATGGAACAGCATACACAGCAGGCTTCACTTCATGGGGCTTCACCCTCAGGATGAACCGTGGACCTCCACTCCAGGTCAAGGGCACCTGAAGCAGTCCATGCTCTTCCCTTACTCCCTGGTGGAGCAAAAGGTATATCCTCCCTCTCCACTCCCATAGACGAGGGAGTACAAACTTGGCAGAGCCCTGCACAGTTGTTAGGGTAGACCAGCCTCCCTCAAGGAGGTAGAGGCACTGACTAAATTTAGCTGTGCAGGTCCTTAAGTACAAGGGAAGTGGGTACCAGGTCTGAATCCAGTGATTGGACACACACAGGCCTAGCCCCAAAGCCTCCCCTGTCAATCAAAAAGCTAATGTGAGTGGGCTGAAAGGTGTACCGGTGGAGACAGGAGAACACGACCAACGGGGCATCGGTCCGGACCCGCTTTACATCTTCTCCTTTGGATCACACCTCCGGATCTCCCGATTAAACCTCAGCTGCCTTTTAGCTACATTGTAAGTTAATTTTACTTTATATTGTTTGATTATTGTATCTGTTGTTATCCATATTTGTGGAATATTTTTATGATATAAATTTATATTGCCTATACTGTACTTAGTGCACTCTCTCCGTTTTTCTTTGTGTCTTGTGCTGTGTGAGCCCTCATTTGGGAGCCCACACATTTAGGAGATTAAGGAGTTCTCCTTATGGAAGGCAGCAAAAGTATAGAATTACCTCTCTAAGGACAGCATGAGCGCGGATTGCAATCAGAACTCATGATAACTTCTAAAAGCGATTTGAATATATTAAACAGAAATTGAAGGCAAAAGTGCAAAGTGCACATTTACATGCTTCAGGCATTTGAGGAGCCCCCAATATAACACTGACGCCGCTGGAGGAGCAGCTGTGTCAAAAATTATTTCTGTCAAGGTTAAGGCTTGTCTGGTGATAGGGATATCGGGGTGTACGATCACCCGTTTCCCCCAGGTCAGTACTTTTACAGGAGTAACCATTTTAAATAGGAATGTTGTTTTAAAAAATTAAAAAAACAATATCATTAGTGTTTCATATTGTTTATTGTGTTATAATGACATGATTTTATAGTGTATGTGAAAATAATAATTAATACATACTGTTTATGTAGACTCACAGAACAAAAAGTATTACACACTCCTTCATACATATCTGCATTCACATAGTATGTAGTAGTATTTACATTACATTATTATATGTCTCAATTTCCAAAAATTTTAATATGTAGCATATACAGCTGCTGCTGATCATAGTTAAACTATCACATATACAATCGGCAGAGTTAGTTAATAAAAGGTTTCAGATCTGATGTTGCAGTCCCATAAGTGTAGTCATTGAGTTGTCTAATCAACAGCATTACTTATGATATAACACAAATATTCAATGTTGGTAAGATTCACACACAATAGATATCGTTTCAATGTTGTTAAATTAGTCATGCTCAATTGTATTTCAGAAATTACATTCATTATAAATATGATGTCAAAATTGAATGTGTTTCTAACAATTAAATCAACACGCATTGTTACAGCGAACGATATTTTAGATGTGACAATCAATTTATGTTGTCCTCATTTTTGTCAAACAGATATTCAATCTCCTGGACACATCTCAGACTTGCCTATTCACCGTGTATGTCTTTTGTTATGGATGTTGAGAGTCTGGAATTAAGCAATCATCAACCAGTGTAAATCTGCGTTACCGCAAAGGCGAACAGCCTGATGGGGTTCCCCAAGAGCTGCTCCCCTCTGCAGAGAACCAGTGTGCTAAGGGTTAACATTTGCTTCTACTTTGTGAAATGTTAACCCCACCCACTGGAATGTTAATGAGCCAATAGGACACAAAGAACTTTTTTGTTCACAGATGCATTGAAAATCAACCACCCCAGTGTACATCTGCGTTGCCCCAAAGGCAGACAGCCTTTGGCACAGCTGAAAGGGCAGCCAACGGGTGTGAGCCATTTGCTGCGATTTGGTGATGTTAAAGTGATGTTAAAGCTGCTCTATTTCAATCTCTGTCTGTCCATGAAATGTATGTGAATTGACTGTTTAACCCTGTTCTTTTAATGTAACCATGTATTTTTATAACTCTGTGCCCAGGACATACTTGAAAAAGAGAGGTAACTCTCAATGTATTACATCCTGGTAAAACATTTTTATAAATAAAAAGAAAAAAATAAACTTACTAGTGCAAATCGTGATTCTGCCCACCAAGAGCAATTGGCTTTAATAGAGCAATCTGAAGCTCATTTATTGGAAAGCCAATTCTCACTTCATCAACAATTGAGGGGTGTTCAAGGAAGAATGGTAGCTGAAATCAAAAATATAAAAGAAATCTTACTACAGAATACAGCAGAATTTAAAATTCTCAATAGCTCGATGCAATCTATTGCTGCAAGTTTCATTAAACAACATGAGATTTGTGCCTCTACAATTGCCTCTGAAGTACGCTTTCCTGCTTTATCAGAAGTTGGATCCTTAGATTGGGCTGTCTTTTCACCGGCGACATCTGTAGCACTTTCTCCAAAAACAGATAGTGAAGCGTCTCCTCAAGAGTCTTTCAATTATCTTCTCCAACTGTCACTTGTAAGTAATCAGGGAACGTGTGTCCCCCGCGGCGAAATATATAATTATTTATAATTTAATTTAATTATTTTAATTTAATTATTATAGATTTTATTATACTACTAGACTTGTACAGGAAAGTATAATTATTCGGCAGAGACATGCCACACACCATCTGACCTGATTCAGTCAATCAGTTCCAGACCAGTTCCACTTGGGATTAGAGATTGGCGAAACTGTCAAAATCCATTTCCCGGAATTTCCTGAGCTTTCCATTCAAAATCTGTTACGCGATGTAAAAGCTATTGCCAGATTGTTTCTGTCTCAATCCATACAGATTAATCCAAAACCATCATTGGATACAATCTGATGGTGGATTTTAAGAATCCCATCTACGGATTCCGTAATTCACTAGTGTATTATAACAAGTGTTTAAAAAAAAAATCCGGAAAAGACGAATCGCCCATTTTGAGACTAATTTGCGGAAATCCGTGGACTAAAGGAACCGGCTGATCCAAACCTGAAAAAAAAATGCCCATCTCTATCTAGGACTAAGTATTATTCCCATACTTTTATTTTTATACTACCATCAAACCTGTCTCATTTTTACCAGTATATGCCAGTCAATCAGTTTTAGTTGGGTACTAAAGGTAACAACTAACGACACATTTGTGTTGGTGGTTATATTTATAATATATATATATATATATATATATATATATATATATATATATATATATATATATATATATATATACTATAAAATACTAAGTGCGCAAATTGATATATAAAACCAGAAATTAGTAACAGTTGCTGCCTGAAGTTAAGCTACACACAATAGCATATATATAGGGGGAGAGGGGGAAACAACGGCGCAAATACTGCTAGCTATACAATATATTATTAGGCAAAAATAGATTGGGGGTATAGGTGTGATTGCTGGTTACTCTGAAATGAAACAAAGAGAAAACAAAATATAGTGAAGTACGTTTAGTTAAGATATATACGCAAAGGTAGATCGCTACTTACAAAGTAGCAGATGTAAACAAGCATGTAGGATATTATAATCCTCTCCGTCCTGCTGCCTGGAGTTGTGATGTATATCTCCTCCACGTGGAACGCCGGAATCCACCGGGCCTTTTCTCCTCTGGCTGCAGCTTTTCTCCTTGCTTCCTGGTTGTTCCTCCGATCTCGTGAGACTTGCCCGCTGACGTCACTCAGCCGAGATTTCGGCCGAAGTTCAGGAACAATGTCCAGGAGTGACAAGGGATTCTGCTAATGTTCAGATATTCAATAGGGGAGCTAAAAGTATGTCTTAGAGCCTCCTCCCTACGCGTTTCATCCTGGAACTAGGACTTCATCTGGGGAATCACGGCTGAGTGACGTCAGCGGGCAAGTCTCGCGAGATCGGAGGAACAACCAGGAAGCAAGGAGAAGAGCTGCAGCCAGAGGAGAACAGGCACGGTGGATTCCGGCGTTCCACGTGGAGGAGATATACATCACAACTCCATGCAGCAGGACGGAGAGGATTATAATATCTTATATGCTTGTTAACATCTGCTACTTTGTAAGTAGCGATCTACCTTTGCGCATATATCTTAACTAAACGTACTTCACTATATTTTGTTTTCTCTTTGTTTCATTTCAGAGTAACCAGCAATCACACCTATACCCCCAATCTATTTTTGCCTAATAATATATTGTATAGCTAGCAGTATTTGCGCCGTTGTTTCCCCCTCTCCCTATATATATATATATATATATATATATATATATATATATATATATATATATGGAAAAGAGACACACAGCGCAGAACTACACAAATGTTGAGTGGGGGGAAAATATACACACCACCAATAGCCAAACCAGCATTAAATAAGGTACATACCCTGGAATACAACTGTCCCTACAAACTGCAGCCAACTAGGTCTGCGGCTCCACAACGCCGCGTGAATAATGTGTAGAAGAGTGACCTAGGCGCAAATAAACAGGGAAAGAAGAAACACAAGAAAAGGGATCATAGGGCAGTATATCAATAATTACACAGACTATATAATGGTGAGAGATGCGCTTACTCAGGTAAGTGGTTTTAAAGCCTGTTATCCTCTATGGGACTCGCGAACACAGCTGCTGCAGCTCTTCCTCTTAACCTCAAGATGTCCAGGATTCTTCCACAGGAACACAGCAGCTGGTTACAGTGGTCACAGGGGGTCTCTGGAAGCAGCCCGTCTCTATAGGTTGATCTCACAAGGAGGGGGTGGAGGAGGGGGGGGGAAGGGGGGGGGAAAGGGGGGGGGGTTTGGGAAGGTAATAAAGGAAGGGACAGTATATGTGTAAAACCTTTTTTAATCTAATAGAATGCTATAAAAACAAGTAATCAACTCACATTTGGTGAGTAAAAAACAGGCAGTAGAGAGTGATTTTCGAGTCTCTCACACTCGTGTAGTCAGACGCCGATTACCAGTCCTTCGCCTCCTCGCTGTTGCTTCCGCATCACGTGACGCGGCGCGGTAAGACGTGGCTCAGCTCTCGCGAGAGTTCGTCACCTTCAATGCAGGGAATCACCGCCGCAGCTCCTAGAGAATCCCTCTCTGCTCAGCTGTTCGGCGTATCTCCTCTACTGCTGTGGAAAGTGCTGGCCCTACACGTTTCTCCACTCAGGGCTTCGTCAGGGGCTGCTAATGGTTAACTGTCCCTACCAGGGTATTTATAGGTACCTCCCCAGAGTGATTGGCTAAAGCATAATTGAATAATGCCACTTCCAAAATTTCAATAACCATGATGGAACATAATAAAGCTTTTGATGGACATTGGACATAGAGAACAAACAAGAGAAGTTAATAAAGTATTATTCACCTAATGTGTATACACTGCGGTATATAATTACCATATATCCGTTTTTGGGGACATGGATATTTCGAACATTGGTCTTAATGAGCTCATTCTGTTGGTAATTGTCCCAATGATATACCTAACAGATTGTATCAGTATTATTGCAGTTTGTTAACATAATATAGCTACGGATTATATTCATCATTAAAGAATCTGTATACACAAGTGTACTCACAAATTGAATAGAGTCTTTATAACCTATCTAACATAAAGGGACATAAGGTATTGGTTAACCTTAGGTAGTAACGTGTGTGGTACAATTTGGATTTGCACAAATGTGTAGACTTTTACACTATAGCCTAGATATTGGATCAGGTGTCATCTGACTTTACTACATCAAATGGCTAAAGTGTGTGATTATTTGCATAAAGATTAGGGAAATTGGCCTGGTATATACCTATAATCCAAGTATATCACAGGTCAGAAGAGGATTCCTTTAAGGAAAGGTGTCGGAGAGATTATTTGAGATCTATTAAAGGGAGAGTGTGTATATATAATGAAGGATACACCCGTTAGTTATATCAGACTAACGTATATATATACATAGGGGATGGCACTTACTATACCAATAACATTGAGGGGTCAGTACCAATATATAGACCAGTGAAGTATTAGTAAAATAACAATTAATGTAAATAGTGATTAATGTGAATAGATAAAAAAAATTTTTAAAAACATATCCTATAAACGTAATAGTGTTGTGGACATATTATATCTAAGCCCAACAAAGTGATTTATATGTTGTGGTGAAACTAAAAAGTGAACTCTAAATATTATTGTCTCATTACTTGCTAAACAAAGGGAACATACATAAACCATGTGACATATATATATGAATTGTGAACTACAAATTGGATTACACCTCTTTTTTGATATTGATACCATTCAGTCACGTATGGGGTAATCTGCTTGTAATGTATCTAAATTATGGATAGCGACCCAGGCCCAGAGATCTATATGGGCCACAGGAAAGAAATGCCTGTATGGGGTTGGTTGCACATAAGGGATCCAATGTCCTTGTCTATTCAGGAGGGACTGAAGTATACACTATTGTAAGACAGTCCAATATAGAAAGACATTCGGTATGATTGTTAAACTGGATGTTTAAGTGACATAGAGATTAAATTAAATTACAGGTAGGGGTACGGTGGAGTCTAAATTTAGAACCGATGGAACAGTATGGCTAGATGGTATATATCTACCATACATATCAAGCCAGAGGTGTAGTTGAACAATGAAGATCTAAACAGAATTTTAGAGATGTTTAAAGACATATATAAACCAATTGGCCACCTTTGTTAATAATGCCATGGTTCAAGCCTTAGATACAGACATATTGGATTCTACAGGTACAGTTATACAATTGTCAGTCAATGTAGCCATATACACTATAGACAGGTGTATTTACAGAAGAGAGAGTTACCAAGAACACTACATACATAGGGTTATATGGAGCACAAAAAGAACATCTGGAGTTGGTGTTATTCTTTAAGAAAGGACCCCAGATCTATATCTATGTTCATGCCGTTTGGAATTAGCGTTTTCATGGAGTAGATCCAAAACGTTTATATATATATATATATACATACAGCTTAACCCCATTATAGTGTGGTCTTCCACGGGTTTTTTGAAAGTTTTTTTTTTGTGTGGTGGTACCGCGTCCGCCAGAGGGGGAAAGCTGAGAACTCTCCCAGCGTTCCCAGACCCGGTGGGGCAGCACTTACCCGGTCTCTGCTTCCTGCTTCTGCTTCCGTCTTGCGAGAGCAAGCTCCCTTAAAGAGACAGTGTCTCGTGTGTGTGTGTGTGTGTGTGTGTGTATGTGTCAGTGTGTGTGTGTCAGTGTGTGTGTGTCAGCTTGTGTGTGTGCAGTGTGCTGTGAGTGTGTGCAGTGTGCTGTGTGTGTATGCAGTGTGCTGTGAGTGTGTGCAGTGTGCTGTGAGTATGTGCTGTGAGTGTGTGGAGTGTGTGCAGTGTGCTGTGAATTTGTGCAGTATGCTGTGAGTGTGCTGTGAGTTTATGCAATGTGCTGTGAGTGTATGCAGTGTGCTGTGAGTGAATGCTGTGGGTGCAGTGTGCTGTGAGTGTGCTGTGTGTGCAGTGTGCTGTGAGTGTATGCAGTGTGCTGTGAGTGTATGCAGTGTGCTGTGCAGTGTGCTGTGAGTGTGCGCAGTGTGCTGTGAGTGTGTGCAGTGTGCTGTGAGTGTAGTATGCTGTGAGTGTATGTAGTGTGCTGTGAGTGTGTGCAGTGTGCTGTGCGTGTGTGCTGTGAGTGTGTGCAGTGTGCTGTGAATTTATGCAGTGTGCAGTGAGTGTGTGCAGTGTGCTGTGAGTGTATGCAATATGCTGTGAGTGTATGATGTGTTTGCAGTGTGCTGAGAGTGTGCTGTGTGTGCAGTATGCTGTAACTGTATGTAGTTTGCTGTGAGTGTATGCAGTGTGCTGTGAGTGTATGCTGTGTATGCAGTGTGCTGTCAGTGTGCTGTGTGTGCAATGTGCTGTGAGTGTATGCAGTGTGCTGTGCAGTGTGCTGTGAGTGCGTGCAGCGTGCTGTGAGTGTGTGCAGTGTGCTGTGAGTGTAGTGTGCTGTGAGTGTATGCAGTGGGCTGTGAATGTATGCAGTGTGCAGTGAGTGTGTGCAGTGTGTGTGCAAAAAAAAAACATTAAATTTTATTTTTTTAAATTCGGGGTCCACGCTCAAACCGCGTAATAAGCGAATCCGCGTTATAGCGGATTGCGCTATAATGGGGTTGAGCTGTATATATATATATATATATATATATATATATATATATATATATATATATATATATCAGAACAAAACAAAGATATAAAGGAGCGCCTAATACAACAACCTGCCTAACTGTGAGTAGGTTAGCTACTGTGTTTAAACAACCTATGGGGTGGCCAAGGGGGGTAAATATAAAATAGAACCTATGTTACTATAAGATAAAACATATATAACAATAGAATGACTTTAATATGAAATATACATAAAGGAAAAATGTATAAAAAATAAAAAAAATATTTATAAAATATGTTAATAAAATAATTCAATGGAAAAATCGCAAAACTTTAAAAAACCTTAAAAAACATAGAGTCCCGTTCCAAATGAATGCATCCAGGTATAAGGCAGCCCGTGAAAGGGATCACAACTCCCTATGGATGCCACGTGTGTGTAGGAGAGGACACCATTGCTGATCCGGATGCTACCACTGGTTTATGAGGGCCTATCTCATAACTGCACTTATTACCGTTTCACTTGTGAGTGGACATTTGTCTGTTTTTAATGTTCCATAAACTGATTGTTATACTTTAATGCACTAGGTGTGCGCCTGTTTTTTTCTCTCTTTTTTCATATATATATATATATATATATATATATATATATATATATATATATATATATATATATATATATATATATATATATATATATATATATATATATATATGAAAAAAGAGAGAAAAAAACAGGCGCATAAAAATATATATATATATATATATATATACATATATATATATATATATATATTTTTTTTTTTACGTTTAGATTAGTTACTACTTTAGGCATAGAGAAGGAGCATCATTTGACTTTTCTCCTTTACTCTTAGTATATATACAGTATACTGAACTTAAGTACCAGTCTATGTTACAACACCGCTTAATAATTATACAGTAGATGATATTTTATAGGTATATATCTAGACATAGAGAATGAAATAGCACCATCTGACCTGCCGCTACACTCTGCCAGTATAAACAGTATATACTGGTAAATCAGTTGTTTTTTTTTTTTACTCCCTTATCTTTTGGTTATATTACATATATTTAAATTTCTATATATGTTAATTAGTAGTCATAGAGAGACAGCAACCTGACCTGTCTAGCTACAGTATCTAGTAGTAGTCTCACAGTCTTTACAAGTTCAGTACATCAAGCAGTCAATCTCATGCAGTGGCACCCCATCTCCAACATGAAATACTTGATCATTTGAATGCTCTTTTTTGTAAATAGCCTCCTCTTTCTAACTATTCCTGTCATGTCTGTCCTCATCCTGTTCTTTGCCAGATGTGGAAAATAACATAAACCCCATTATTTTTGTATTTTCATTATTTCTGTATTATCATTATTTTTGTTAAATAGCGTGCAAATGGCATACATACTTACATGGGAGGCAAAGCATCTGCTCCAGATTACCAGATGCGATCATTTGTTTGATCAAATTCACATTTTTCCCCATAATCCAAAATCAATCAACACGTTTTGGCTAAACCAAAATAAAACTTTAAACCAAAACAAAAGTAACTAAACAGTTCATGCTGTTTGATGTTATTCAAAAATTAAAAACTACAGTATGTAAAATCATATAAAATAATTTTGACTTCCCCATGGAATCTCTTTTCAGTTAAAAGTAATATAGAACAGGGGTGCTCAACGCCAGTCCTCAAGCCCCCCCCCTCCCCCCAACAGGTCATATTTTCAGGATATCCCAGCTTTAGCACAGGTGGCTCAATCAGAGGCTCAGTCAAAGATTGAGCCACCAGTGCTGAAGCAGGGATATCCTGAAAACCTAGCATGTTGCGGGGGGGGGGGGGGGAGTCCCCCTGATATAGAAATCCCTCTTAAAAGATATGTTGCTTAGTAGGAAGAAGACACAGTCAATGTTTCATAGATATTGCAGGGCCCCATGTTAATAATGACATCTGGAAAGATAATAGGAAAATTCCTGATGGAATACAATTAATTTTCTTAGCAATTCTTAGGCAGGATACTACAGAAATATAATTTTATTGGCTCATAAATTCTTTCATTGTGTAGTATGTAATGTCGTCTAATATTTTAAGTTACTAAACAGCAACATCCAGATGTTTCATTTCACATTTCATGAATTAAAAGTATAAAAATATAACCTGGTATGTTGTTTTAACTATATTTACAATTGGATAGACATTTGCATCCACCAGACCAGATGTAGCAAAGGTTATTGCTCCCGCTGGCACGTTAGGTTGGTATATTCTGTTATATTCTGCATTTTAACTGCAATTGAATCTTATGGAAACTCATTAATATTCTGTGTTAGAATGCACTATTTTATCAACTGGATTTATTTTAGTGTTTAAAATTATTATTTTATTCTTAAACAATAGTCTGATGGTAATATCATATTGCACTGGGAAGATTGCTAGTTAAGGATAATGTAGAGATTAATACAGGTATATCACTAGCTACCAGGGAAGAGTATCTGTAGAGCAAGGTTTTGCCAACTTTTCTTTATCATGGCCCTCTTCAGTTTTTCATTATTCTTTGCAGTATGAAGATAATTATTTAGTGGTCTTAGTATTAACGTAGCAAAAAGTGTGTTTAGACACTGCTCTGTTGTTTGGAGCAGAGCTGTGGCACATGGTACATCTGATGCAGTATGTTAGACTAACACCACTTCATATGTGGAGGAGTTTGGGGGTCAAATAAGAGAAACAAAGACACAGACTGCGATACATCTGATTATAATCTGTGCTCCATTTTACTCCTTCCTCAACTGCTCCTACTGACTCTCCCCATGAAGCAAGCTTCAGTAGGGCAAATTGGAGCAAAATGCTTTAATAAATACTGTATGTTTAGGGTGAAAATGCCCAACATTGCCTTGATACCCCTTAGTGCTATACATTAGAATATTTCTTAAACTGTATAATGTAAATACAACACACATACCTGGTTCTTGGTCAGCCATTGCAAGGCCAGTGTCTCTGACCCCTGGTATTCAAACGACAATGTTAGAGTGGATGATACTCTTCAAGCAATTCTCATATACTGTACAGTGAATAATACTGTCATCGGCGGTCCTCCACCGGTACCTTTTGCATGTTTGGCTTTTTGTGCCATTTTTCCTATTAATTTCCTTTTGATAACAGAATGCCTTTTTTGCAGTTCTGCTGTGATCTCCTTCCATTTTTTGTTTTTATTGCCATTTATGTTTTTGGGGCCATGCTTCCAAGAATGAAATCATAGCAAGTCACTATTTTCTCCATAAGGACGATGTTTTCGTTGTCATAAAATTACAAATGACGTAGCCTCTGCCTCTCGACATTACTGGCATGTTCAGTTGGGGGAGACTGTAACATTGCCTCCCCTGGGCCTTGATGCTGTCTCCTGTGTCCCTCACTGCTCCTCCCATGCCCCTCTGACCTGTAATCCTCTCCTCTCCTGTATTCCCCCTCCCCCTGTCCTCCTACCCTGGTGTGATCCTGCCCTTTTACCTCCTCCTCACCACTACTGTGCCCCACCACCATGCCTCACACTCAACCCACTCCTTACTCCTGTGCCCACCATCACTCTTCACACTCCCTCTACTCCACAATCTTGCTCCCATCACCCCTCACACACTCTCCACTCCTGTACTCCTCACTCCTGCGACCACCAGTACTCCACACACTCCACTCAATCTAATCTCTGCCATCTTTCATTCTCACACTCACAATGCACACTACCGAGCACAAGCATATGTAACACACTTCACCCTCCCTCCCCCTTAAGGTACATGTGTGCTACGGGTGTTTTGGGTGCTAACCTCTCAGCTCACAACAGACCTTGGCCTCCGCTTTTGGGGAGCTTGAGGTGTGCGGTGCAGCGTCTCCACCCATGAGGATCCCAGCATTGTCAGGATGTCTCCTCACGGGAACATGTACAGTAATAACACAACCACACAGCAGTAATTAACAGTATTCTTTACCGGCAGGTCCAATCCTGATGTAGATACAGCAATACACAATAACAGTAACAATAGCCCTGTTTCCCTGAGGGTCCCAACCGTACCCGATCCCTTGGGCACTCACGAACTGAAAGTGTCCCGCAAGAGATCCCTTCCCAAATGTATGTGTGAGGGCAGCGCTACCCTCCCACTTGTATGGATGGTGCACATTGGTACCTTCCTGGTTACAGCAGTATAACCAGGGAATCCTGATAAGCACAACAGAAGCCGCATACGTGATCCCCCGTGGCAGGGCATCCCATCAATTCCCTTCACACCACAGAGTTGTATCTCCAGTCCTTGGGAATCCTCCTCTGCAGGTTGTCCGTTCCACTAATCCATGACAACTAACTATGGGGTTAGTCCAGATATAGGGCCGTCTCTACCACACACAATCTAGGGTGGCTCAGGGTCTAGCTCAGGCCTATGAGGGTTCCTGGCCTAGTCCCAGGCAGACTTACTGGATACGTGGACACAACCTTCTCCACCGAAGTCTCAAGCAGAACTGCCACACTGTCCCCTGTGACAGAGGATATCCTGTCCCTGGAGGGGATATCCTCTCCCCCCTGTCCTTAGGAGCAGCAATATGGCCACCCCACCTCCGCATGTAAGTCTGAAGAGCGACATCATCTCCCCCTGGAGGTGTGGTGGACTACCCTGCTACGCATACAACAAATATGAAGACAAAGACAAAAGACATACAACTTCTAAAGTGCAGAAAAGTGGCAAACACAAGCACACAAGCACCCACACAGACAACAAATATCACAAGGCAACTCAATCAGATATCTCAAGAAATAGCACAGAAAATCTACGAAACCTCCAACTCCCTGCAGCCAAGTGTGCCCTCTCTACCTCCCAACAGCACTGCCAGCGTGTGGCAGGAAATCATGGGTTTATATACTCTGCTACTGTACATAGGATAGCCTTGCAATATTTTAGGACAATTCTGTAACTATGACTCCATTTTAACATCAATGCGATATATATCGCAACAAATAACGCAAGTTTTCATGTCATATTTTTTCCGATGGTAGAACTATTGATGTATACCTACTCATTTTAGCTGTATTAACGAGCGTTTCTATTTTTTACCGGAACTCTAAATTAATGCACTTTTACCAGAGAAAATAGGAAATTCAGCGCTCGTGCTGCAGATATACGGTTTGCTGGAAGCATTAATCCCCTTGCAGCATGTGTTTGGAGCGTCTCCCCAACTGGCTCCTGGAGCAAGGTGACCCCCAAAATGGGGGGCACCTTAAGATGAAAAGAAGAAAAATGCACACAATGTGCACCAGGGAGTAAAATAAAGTAATGATATTTATTAATAAATATCATTACTTTATTTTAATCCCTGGTGCGCATTGTGTGCATTTTTCTTCTTTGCACTTTTACCAGAGTCTGATGTATCCAGGTCTAAATGTGCTCTATCAGGTACTGTTAAGAAAACATGACTAAAAGGTCTCAAATAGCTTTTCCACTTCTGTGTGTTGGGTGGAAGTTGGCTGTTCTGCTAAGACCAACTGTTATTGCTTTCTTTTTATATCCACAGCTTCTGGATCCAAATCTAAGCCCTCTATTTTAGGAGAAATTATCAAACTCTCTCCATTTTTCCAAGGTTTTAATAAGTTAACATTTTTGTATGCAAATTTGCCTACCAATCTTGTCAGCCCCTCAACTGTATTCACTAAATCAAGTATTCCCCTTTACTGTGCGTCATATAATCGGTTAAATGAGGATAACCCAGTAAAAATGGGGGTACTTCCCAAATGGCAAAAAGCAAATATGGCAGTATTTTGTGCGAGTTGTGTGTTTTCATGGTTACAAACGTATGTAATGTGTTCGAGGGTGGCATTGAATCATTCCATCAGGACATCTGTTTGAGGACGATGCACAGATGTTCTGCTGGACTGTATTTTTAGAACTGGACAGACATCCATTCCATGGACTGGCCTAGTCTTGGAGAACCCCAGATTGCTTATCTTTGGGGACTTAATGTAAAATTATTTCCCAGATCTGTTAGTATTTCCTTCAGTTTACAAACCCATGAAAAGACTTTAACAAGCTCTATACTGTAGAAGCTAAATCAGTATTGTTTTCATTCTTTATTTCAATTATTTGCTTCTTGTTTTTAAATACTATAATCTTTTTGTATTATATATTTTAATATACTTTGTGGTCATATGCATTTTTAAATATCATTTCTCTCCTGATCGTCTTTGATTAAGGAATAAGAGGTTCTGTGGTTTGCTCATTGTTATTGTCTTTTGATATTTCCTTTTTTGTCCTACTGTGGTCGCCGTATGTATTGCCCTTACTAACAATGCTTCACACTGCCTGCAGGGACAATTTTGCCCTCAGACGGCGCCGTGTCGCTCTGCGCATACGCGATGATGCGCATTGCGTCATGACGTCATTGTGCGTCCGTTCGTGGTACGAATTTGCCTGCTTACTATACCATTAGAATTTACTGTGTTGCCGTATGCATTGCCCTTATTAACAATACTTCACACTGTCTGCATGGATAGCTTTGCCTTCAGACAGCGCCGGGTCGTTCTGAGCATGCGCGATGACGCGCATTGCGTCATGACATCATCGTGCGCCCGTTTTTTGGCGCGAATCTGCTTGCAGATAAGAGGGTATTTAATGGATGTTATTACACTATGTTTTATCCTTGAAAAAGAACGCTGTGATGTTCGAAACGCGTTGGATGGGTCATTTGTCACATTAAAGTGCCCTTTTATTCTATTTTTCATTCTGGGTCCTTCCTGCTCCGTTTTTGCTTGTGCGCTTTGTTTCACCATTTATCCCTGCTTACTACATGCAACACTGGATGACGTTACCAGGCAACATGGCCTGGGATATCACTGCTATGACAATTACTCTCAACTACAGAATACTTGCCCTTTGCAGTGTGTACTACGGAACCATTATCAGTATTCAATGGATATTTAGCTGGACTCGATTATATGAATGCCAGTAGGTTGAGGTTGAGTCCAGATAAGGCAGAGGTTCATGCCTATGTGTCCTCACACTTGGACAACTGTAATGCACTTTACCAGGGACTTCCAGAAACAGAGGTAAGCCAGCTGTAGCTGGTACAGAATGCTGCAGGTAGCTTGTTAAATAACCAGACACGTTCTTGCCACGACACCTGTCACGTAAATACTTACCCATATGCACGTGTTTGTGTGTGTATGTGAAAGGGTTTAATAGCAACCAGCTATCCATCTGACTCATCTCCCTGCAGGGCACCAAAAGTTGTGACAGGTCCAGGTGGGTTTGACCTATCCCCCTTTCATCCTTCTCTGACACTTTGATGACTGGCATTTCTGGGAAAGAGAGAATGATTTTAATTTAAGAATATAAAATACCCTATATCTCTTTCCCCACTCTTTAACCACTAGGTTTATCATACCTCTGTCATTGCGTTCCAAAGATTTGACGCATGCACAGAAACCACCAAATTCATTACCAATTGAAATATACAAACACGCACAGCCGCTTTAAACTCAGAACCCACATCATATATATTTGTGTCAAAAGAGTGCAACTAAGGTTGTGTCCTCATGTATACTGTACAGTATAACAAATGAGAGGTTATGAGGTCTTTTTGCAGGTACAGCAGTTTTAGGACCTTACAGAGGGGACATACTATGAAGTGGTTGTAGGCTTAAAATACTTTGGCCAAAGAATTGAAATAAATGACTCTTGCTTTTGATAAGATAAACAGATAAGTATTTAATTTGTCATGTTGGATGTGACAGTAGGGATTTTTGTCTTTTGTTCTATACACGGGGTCATAATCATAGTAGCACTCATTTGGACACAATATACTGTATATGATGTGGTGGATTTGGGCTCTGAGTTTACAGGGGCTGTGTATGTTTATAAATTTCAATTGGTAATCCATGTGTAAATTTGTGACCACTCCTCCCGGTTTAAAGATTGCCAATCCCACCTTTTAAATGGCAATTCTTGCTAAGCACCAGTGAAGACCAGTATATTAAAACAGTTCTCCCTCCATTAGAGGTTATGAGCATTTCTTGCAGATTAAAAAATGTATGTTATCATTCCATTCTATATTCTGTTCATCCTCTATTTTTATTTTGTTTGTTAATATAGCTTTAAATGTTTTATTTTTTATTATTTTAACGGTTAGCTTTGAATGTGTGAAGTGCTTTTAGTCCTATTGAGAGAAAAGCACTAAATCAATAAAGTTATTAGTATTATTTGTATCTATATTGGAATGCTCTGTTCCTACCTGTCAAATTACACACATTTACAAGATTCTTTGGTATCCACAAGTGGAATACCTTTTGGGCCATTGTTAATATTGCAAATTCCACTTAAAATAATAACACTATTCGGCAATATGTGATATTTTATGGTGTTTGAAAGGAAATTGTCAGGGATTGGCAAAATCTAAAACAATAATGTAAATAGTTTATGATAAAAGGTAAAACCTTATCCAGTGGGATATTATATACTTTTTAGATGATTTTAATACTTTTTTTATGCTGATCATGCATTTCCCCATTTTTATATACATGTTTGCACTACAGATGTACCCAGCTATATTTTACCGATTGATAATGCAGAATATACTGTGTATATAGTTTCCATGTTATTCAAAGGCATAATATCTTACCATAACACTCCAGTAGAAGCAATAACCCGTCATATATTGTATGTAATTGTAACGGATTTTCTGGCCTAGCCTGACCCACCCAATCTCACATTGGCCCCTAAGGTCTAACCAGTCCCCATTACAGTGTAGTGTCTGGTGGTGCACCTGTTGGCAACAGGACTCCTGAGTCTCCCGCATGATGTTGTGTGGGGATTGCCAACCCAGACAGGCAGCTGAGGTAGTGTACTTATGTCCTACCTAGATCCAGTGCAGCGCCTCCACCTCATCAGGATTCCAGCATCCGCTTGTGGATGGTCTTGGTGAGGAACTCCTCCGTGGTGCACTCCTCTGTGTAATCACTCCACCCTTACACACGAGGGTAGGATTTAACAAGATCATCTTTATTGACTTGCGGCGGGCCAGCTGCCCCTCACAGTGGGTGTACTTAGCCTCTCATGTTCACCGCACTTCCCTTTGAAAGGTGTCCTTTCCCCAAATTGGTGGATTCCCTATCTCCCCTTAGGGAGATAGTCCCTGTGCCAGGTCCCTGGTCACAGTCTTATAAGCTGTCTCCTCCCAAGCCTGCACTCAGACTTGCTCCTTGTCTCATAGCTACTACTAACTCCACTGATGATCTCTGAACACACTCTACATGAACTAACTTTTGAGCAGTGCTGTGCCTTATGTATCCTCTGGGGGCTGACACAACTCTGACATCACTAATCATGGATTCAGAGCATGTGACCACTCCCATCCATACATAGGGCACCTCACCAGGGTGTGAGGGCAAACCTCCATAATTACTGCTGGCATGCCCATAACTTACCAGGCCTTACTGTCAGCAGGAGAGATGACTGCAGCCATTTTACAGCAGGGTTACATTCTCCCCCTGGTGAATCCCACCATCCCCGGCTGGGACCTAAATTTGAAGTACTTTTCTTCAGGAAGCACTGTAAAATGAATGACACACATAATTAGTACAATAACCTTAGTACTCTACTTTGCGCCAAGCAAGCCCTGACCAGCAGCCACTAGCTTACGCAACAGCCATCCTGTTCCCCCCTAATAATAGTGGCGAGGATCAGGTTTCTTGACTTCCCGACCCCCCATATCCAGGACGGTCACGCTATAATCACGCGACGACCCCCTTTCAGGCCGGTACACTACTTTGTGTTTATAGACACTCCTGCCTATGCTCCACACCCGCATAAGGTGCGCTATCCTCTCTTCAGCCTTTAATGGCACCCCCTTTATTGACCATATATTCCTCTACGGTCTCTCGCAACCATCTGTCCCTATTGTCCTCAATCTCCTGCATGAGGGGTTCTGGGACATATGGATATTCCAAACCATGGGAATATTTGTACTGGGCGGTAATAGCCCTTTCAGCCCGGCTGCACCTGGTTAAGTTAGCATTCCCTGCTCTCCCTGGTAACACCCAAGACAGGGGCTCATCTGGGTCTACGGGGTCTGCCAGGATACTGGGACCCTTGGGCTTGATACTGCCGTGGCAAATTTGGAACCACCGCTCCTGCATCTCCTTTTGGTGTTTCTCCGGTGTAAATTCCCCCTTAGCCCACCAGTAGTCCACTACACCTTCCCGTTGCAGAAGGAACCGAGTGCGGTCCATCCACCCCACATAACCCTCGAATAATGGGTCCCACCACCGGGTCTCCCTAGCCTTCTCGGGCTCTGATTCCAGGGAATCTCCCTCCTCCGTTTCCCCCCAGGAAGACACCCCCGAGGTCCCGGTAGATCGGGACTTAGCCATACCTCACTCTTTGGCCTTACTTCCAACTTTACTATAGTCACCCTAGGTCTCCAACTGGACTCAGATGCCTCCCCCGAATATCCTCCACCCATCGACCCATCGTCGGATGTGTAACTTGCCAATCTCTCCCCAGTCCATTCCTCACCGGTTCCATGGGACCCTCCCGACATCCCCAAACTGGACGTGGATCCACAGGAAAAGGTGACTGGGACAGGGGCTTTATCTAGGGCATGGGTTTGGGCGTAAGGACGGGCAAATGGTATCCGCGGGGTTCCAACCCGCTCTCTACCTTTGGATTGTCCCAGATCACTGCGAGAACTCTCCGCTGGCTGAGCCTCACCCTTCTCGATTCTCCTCGCAGACTGCCAGCTCTTGGTTGTCACAGGTGATCGGGAAGCGCTGCCCGATCGCCGAGGCGTTGTGGTTCTCTCTCCGGTCGTTCCGCTACCTGCGCTGGAAGTGACGTCATCACCGGAACCGGATACGCCGCCATCTTGCGATGGATCCCCATGAAGGGATCTCTTCCTCCACAACGACGTCCGGAAGTTCCGCTGCCTTCTCGTGCACCACCTGGGCTGACACCGCCTCTCCTCTACGGATGCCGTTACCGGAGCCTGGTAAGTACAAGGGCTGCTCTTACCGCTCCGCAGGGTGGGCGTGGATTGCCCGTCACCGCTTGACCCGCTGGTCCCAGGAATGGAAGGGCTCCGTCTCTCTGCCTTCCGCTCCACTGGCGACAACCAACTCCTCTCACCGATACTCCCGGTAAGTGGCACTCGCCTCCCGTTTTCTCCACAGGATACTGCCACAGGCTGGATCACCGCGCCGGACGGCACTCTGGGTTCCTCATCGGAGGAATCCGCCTCCATTCTGCTCGGGGTCACCGTTCGTGGCGACCGCCTTTTTGTCTCTCGATCGGTACGCTGACCGACCGCTCCTTTCTCCTCGGGCTCGGCCTTAACAACCGGCCCCGATCCACATTCTCAGGGATCTTCACCTTCTTTCCACAGTGCACCGGGGGACCCGGCGGACAGCCTAGCCGTATCCCCCGCGGGTTCGATATTCGGAATGGGCACAAATGTGGGCATAGGCCACAGGTACTGGGTGCCACATTGCGGGCAGCACGCCGCCGTGCCAACGGTACCACCGGGTAGCCTGCATTGTAGGCAGAGGCCCACTACAGTCTCGGTGCCCACCACCCGAATCACCAGTACTCTTCCCGGTATTGAATATGGCTGGGTGGATACCATGGCAGTCACCTCTTGTGGACAGGCCATTGTCTTTGTAGGAGTCACTTGCAGCAACGGTCTGTTCTGTAAGCTGGCTTCGCGTGACTGACAAGCAGGGGTTGAGTTGCCGGCCACTCCCTTGACCAGCTCCACCCTCATCTGACACAGCTGGAAACCACCCCCACTAGTAGCAATTATGGGCGGGTCCCACAGCTCGATAGGATGTCCTTTAATTGAGGCCGCACCTTTCACAGTCCTGGAGGGCACGGCCACAGCTTTCGCGCCATTACCCCCAACAGGGTGGGGTTCTTTCTTTGGCGCCAATCCCGGCCAACTGTCTGCAACTTTTGCAACTGCAGAATTTTCTGCAGCAAGCCCACGCGGTCTCCCAGGGAAGCGGGAGCCGCCATCTTGGTTTGCATGTCCAATTACTTCAGCTACCGAGGCAGCTCTTTGTATAGCTCTCACCGGCTGGTAAGAAAATCCTTCTTTTTCACCATTTCCATCGCACACAATCACAATATCCTCCTCTATGTCCTCGGGGATCATGCCCCTAGACAGAACAAAAATGGCGCAGCTACAGCTTTAGCGCCACTCCACAGCATGCTTGCTGAAGTTCCTTCTGCCGCTTGCTCTGCACCCGTACACACGCCATGTGCACTCTCTTTATTATCCTCCGTCCGCCATCTTGGACCTTCCGCACCGCGCGGATCCTCCATCCTTGCGGTCGCCATTCTTTCACTGTACTTAGAATTATTGTACATGGAGTTCCTCTCTGCGGGGCAGCTACCACACCAGTACAATAAAGATTACCTTGATGCACCACCTTGTGTACCTAATGTAGGCTGGACTCGTATATGCACTACCTTCAGGCTAGGCTCACTCTTTCTGTGTCTGCTGTATCTCCTTCCTCCCAGTCTGTGCTCCCTTCAGTAAGTGGTCTGGAATGGGCTAGAGTACTCTGGCTCTTCCATGCAGTACTTGGGCGTCTACCTACTGTTGGCTAGCCTAGCGCAGACCCTCTCCAGGATTCCTGACCACGTTAACAGGCTATCCCTTTAGGCATCCTACCAACTAGCACTACCTCAAGGTGACTAGGACAGCTATAGCCCGGCTTCAAACCCCCAAATCCTTTCAGGCCCCTAGGTCGTCCCTGCGAACTGACAAACTCCATCAGCCCCCTGACTACCCCTAGGTCCGTCCCAACACAGCACAAAGTGGCAGCAGACACTCTCCCTGTTTCCAAGTGACCTAGCAAAAGCCTGTCTTGTTGACAGGTATCTCAGCAGTGCCTCCAATTGTAACGGATTTTCTGGCCTAGCCTGACCCACCCAATCTCACATTGGCCCCTGTGGTCTAACCAGTCCCCATTACAGTGTAGTGTCTGGTGGTGCACCTGTTGGCAACAGGACTCCTGAGTCTCCCGCATGATGTTGTGTGGGGATTGCCAACCCAGACAGGCAGCTGAGGTAGTGTACTTATGTCCTACCTAGATCCAGTGCAGCGCCTCCACCTCATCAGGATCCCAGCGTCCGCTTGTGGATGGTCCTGGTGAGGAACTTCTCCGTGGTGCACTCCTCTGTGTAATCACTCCACACTTACACACGAGGGTAGGATTTAACAAGATCATCTTTATTGACTTGCGGCGGGCCAGCTGCCCCTCACAGTGGGTGTACTTAGCCTCTCATGTTCACCGCACTTCCCTTTGAAAGGTGTCCTTTCCCCAAATTGGTGGATTCCCTATCTCCCCTTAGGGAGATAGTTCCTGTGCCAGGTCCCTGGTCACAGTCTTATAAGCTGTCTCCTCCCAAGCCTGAACTCAGACTTGCTCCTTGTCTCATAGCTACTACTAACTCCACTGATGATCTCTGAACACACTCTATATGAACTAACTTTTGAGCAGTGCTGTGCCTTATGTATCCTCTGGGGGCTGACACAACTCTGACATCACTAATCATGGATTCAGAGCATGTGACCACTCCCATCCATATATAGGGCACCTCACCAGGGTGTGAGGGCAAACCTCCATAATTACTGCTGGCATGCCCATAACTTACCAGGCCTTACTGTCAGCAGGAGAGATGACTGCAGCCATTTTACAGCATAATATATAGGCATATTATCTCCACATTAAAATAATGCTTACAAATAATTTCCAAACAGTCCTGACTAACAAAAATCTGAAATGTGACTCCAAACCTCAATTCTCTTTCCCCATGACACCAGTAATTCATCCATGAGAAGGGAATAATAAAGCAGGTTTAATCCCTTAGCATATTAATTATTAGTGTCAAAAATGCATGGTTAAAGTGCAGGAGCTAAACAAGGTGAGACCCATGAATATACATGTAATATAGGCAATATATGCTTTTCTTCCCTGGCAATGTATCACAAAAAAAATAATATCTCTCTTAAAAATACAACATTTAAAATATAGCTGCTTCTTGGGCATCTTGTCTTGAGCTATTTCATTTCCTATACCTATATTTTTTTTACTTTTCAAAATATGAAGCTTTAAAAAAAAATGTGCTGATTACGTCAGATAATGCAAGATAAGGCACCACTAACCCCAATGTTCAATCCAAAAATGTAAGCATCTAGTGAAGAAGTAATGCAAAATGTGCCACAGCTTGCCCAGTTTGCACAACTCCAATACTCTAAGGAAGGACCATGGTTTCTGGCTTGAAAAATATTTAAAACATAACAAACTGCCTGGTCTCTTACAAAGTACATTTTGATCCAAAAATAGCACAGCTGAACATTTTTCATGGCTCACTAGTTAAATGACCCCTTCTAAACTGGCTGTAAATTCACCAGTGCCCATAAGATTTGCTTCTTTATGTACAATGAGAAATTCATCCAGGAGGGAGGAGTCAAATTGGGTCAAGGTTTGTGTATTTGTCCCATGAAGTGATGATTTTGATGATACTTCCATAAAGAGAGAAACATAGGGCCATTTGTCAAGTTTTTCCTACTACTAAATTGTTACAGTATTGGTGCAAGAAAATCCATCGAAGAACAGCAGCAGGCATTTTCTATATGTGACCTCTTTAACTCTAGGTAAACATTACATTTGTAAAAATCCAAAGATGCGAGTTACAATGAAATGGTTGGTATACCCATTCAGGGCAATTGGGTTTCAGGCATGATCACCGTTACCAATAATACGAGTTCCGGCAGAAGTGGGGATCATGGCAGGCAGTTGATATTAGCTGGGGATGAAAAAGGGCAAAACTAATATTATAATAATTTTTTGATTGCCAGGAACATAATTATTTACATGTGTATGGTGTGTAAGCCATTTATTAATAAAAAAAATTGCTATATTATGTATGGTAGTTGCGGGTAGAGATAGTTAGAATCCAAACTGAAACATATACTGCATCTGTAAAGGCGAGTATGGTACTATAATATCTAATAAATAACCATCCACTATCCCTATTAGTGTGCCTAAATATTTGGTGCTTGTATGCACTAAAGTGTAAATACAGTTTCTTTAATATGGATATTAATATGTACTTTTGAGTTATTTCTATTCTTTCATAAGCACGCACTAACTAGATACTCTGTTCTTTACTATTATCTGTTCTGGAATGTCCTATTACTATACATATAGAACTTGATTTACTGGCACATTTGTCTTTGCGGGTGGTGTATCTTTCCCCCACCCTCTAGCACATTTTTTCAGTTGCTCACTGCTGGCCCGCAGCTGGGAAAAATGAGTTTTGGCGTTGGCTGCCATAGTTCGCAGACATGATTGTAGGCGCTAGAGTGTCTTCAAAATCTAAATGCAATATAACCCGTTCCTTATACCTGTTCATTTTTTACGATATGATATATGTAATGGTATTTAAATGGAACCCACCACTAAAAACTTTAGATGACTTAAAAGTATTTAAAAATATGAAATATTTTTTTATTAGATGAGAGTAAATAACTATGAAAAATACAACACAGATGTCTTTGCTCTTTTTCCAAATGTGCAATCTTATACAATCGGCATCTTCTTCGGGCTGGCTGGGTGTTGGACATTTTCACCTGTTAAGAGAGACTGTACATAACATTACCTGACAGTATCGCTGGATGAATTAAACAATGACTACGATAGGAATTTGTAAAATTTTTAAATACTACAATAATACAATCTTCTTCAACTTCCAACTGACATCTTATTGCTGACTCTTTTACATGTTCAAATGTTAAAGAATTGTGAGATTGTTTTTTAGAGAAGAAAATACCGCAGATGCATGAATTGCAGTACAGTACATTAACTAGCAGTGTTGCTGGATGGGTTTCCTGCATGACAGTTGTCATCAGCCCGCCACACATGCAAAACAAGAATGGAAAAAAAAAAATTAAACAATAACTACAATAAAGTACTTAATTAAAAAACATTTTCTGTAAAATATTATTTATTAGATTAAAAACATTTTATAAAAAAAAACTTTATTTAGTTCATAAAGTCGTCTTCTTCGTCCAGAGCACTCCATCAAAGAGCCCTCTGATGCCACAAAATGGCATTGATGCCGTCTTTGACGTTCTTGAATTGTGCAGTGTTCATTTTAAACTGCTTCTTTAGTTCGTCGATAATGGCTCTCCTCAAATTGTTGGGAATCTCCCTGTTCCCCCTCGAGCCGTCAAAGTTAACTTGTTTGCACCACTGAGAAGACAGGTCAAAACTGCCAAGGTGTTTGAAAATTAGCAGAGCAAATCTACAGTATATGGCTGTCCTGCCAGATTGTAGCATATCTCGATAGAGTTTTCATTGGTAGAACAGAAAGCGGGATGTCACCTACTGCATTACCACAAATCATCTGTGGCCTTGCCTCTGTGGTGACGAAGGTATGCTTTGGAAAGCAGGAACGGCTAACTGCTCTGTGACGACGCTTTCCTTCAGATCTTGCCCTCTGTCCGGGGGGCTTGGAACTAAAACTTCCTCCTTGTCTGAGATGTTCTATAACAGGGTATAGCATGGAGACACAGAGGGTGCGGGGTGTGCCTCCGACGGTTGTGAGGGTGCCTCCAGATGTCTTGCTCTCTTCTGCTGCTGCTGGCCTCGAATAGAATAGAGAACTGCAATGTCCCTTTCCCTCCTCTCCATTTTCTCCAAAATCAGGTCCAACTTGGCTTTCACTCTGTCATTGTATTGCGGCATTGGGACAGGTGTTCCACAACCACTAAACAGTTCCAACATGCGTCTGACCAAGCTGAATCTAGTGCGAGGTGGTCTGGGACTGTTCGACTAGCTTGGGCACCACGGTATCCATGGCGAGGTGGGAAGTTTAGCAGGATCCGGAGCTGGGAGCGATAAGGATGGGGTTGCTGGGTACCGCATACCAAAAAAACTTGAGTGGATAGGGTTTTAGCCATCTTCTTCACGTCAGCCCTGGATTCTTGACCTTAAGAATTGTAGGTGCTGATTGGCTTTCTTTCCTCACTTTAGCCTTCTTGTTTTTGGGGTTCTCTGGTACAACTGCCGCCTTTTGCTTTCTCAGGATTTTGCCTGGGACAGCAACAGCAGCAAGCAGGTTCGTAAGAGCCAGATCGATCCATTGCACAAGATAAAGTATCTGAAAGCACAAGAATACAAGAGTTAGTTCTGATCAAGAGCAGTGAGTGTGGCTATGCAATTTCTGTCAGCTATTTAGGAAATCTACTGCTGGCAACAGTCTTTTGAGGACTACAACAAAAGAAAAATAGAACAGCGCCACCTAAATCAACAGTGAAACAGTAAACACTACCATATCTTTCCCTGCAGCCTGGTAAGTCTCTCACCCAAAGAGAAAAAAAGTCCAAGAGAAAAGAATACTGATGATGGCACAAAGGAAAAGCCATAAATTAAAAAAAGTGGACAATAAGTGACTAAGTCACAGAGGGAAATCCGGTTGGGGATCCACAATCCCAGGGTGAATGGATCTAGCAGACCTCCAGACACAGCATCAGGAACATATGGGGAACAGAGAAAAGGCCAACATAACGTAGTACAGTTTACTAAAAAATGCTCACCTAGGAGAGGACGCTCACCTGGTGCTGAGACGAGGATGAGGTTTCAGTTGCCCTGATTGGAGTTGGTTGTACTCTACATGCACTTGTTCTACCACAGAAATGTGAGTGTGATGTGCATATGTTTTAGGCCCAATTTAAAAAAGTTGAAATAAACTGTACTACGCTATCTTTACTTTTTCTCTGTTCCCCATATCATCCTGATGCTGTGTCTGGAGGTCTGCTTGATCCATTCGCCCAGGGATTGCGGGTCCCCACGTGAATTTCCCTCTAGTGTGACTCAACCACTTATTGCCCACTTTTTCAATGTATTGCTTTTCCTTTGCACCATCAGTATTCTCTTTTCTTTTGAGGACTCTCAGTGACCTCCCAGAGGGCCAATTTCTCAGAATAAAGAGAAATTGTTCTAATACAAAATTATATGACATGCAGTCAAGGGAGTTATGGTCCAAATTCAGAGAAAGTCTATCCAATATGGATGTTAGATAAGGCAATCTATCAAGGGAAACAGGTCAACATACAGATTTTTTTAGAGACACATTTAGAGATAGGAAAGATACGATTAGAACTTGAGTCAGTTTTGTGACTGACTATAGTATGGAACATGGTGCAGTCTGTAAAGTGATAAGGAAATATTGACCTATTCTAAATCTGGATAATAAACTGTTACATGTAGTAAATGAAGGTTGTAATTTGACTGCTAGGCGAGCAATGTTTCTTGGCAATATGTTATCACACAGTTTATTTACCAACAAAAAGCTAAGGACCCCAGTTTGGTTAATAAATAAGGTTATGTATAAATGTGGGTCTCATATTTTGCAATGTTTGTAAATAAATCTAAATCCTTTTCCAGTAAAAAATACAAAAATAAACTTTTCCTATGAAACAATATATTACTTGTAATTCAGTTAATACCATTTATCTTCACATGCAAATGTGGTATGCAATATGTGGATCACATAACAAGACATTTAAAAGACAGAATAAGGGAACATATTAGACAGAACTTTGAGACATGATGTCCCGGTGCCAAAACATTTTTCTATGTGTCATGAGTCAAATTTATCCTTTCTGTCATTTCAATGTACTGAAAGGATTATTCCCAATATTTCAGGTGAAAATACCTTTAAATATTTATGCAAAAGGGATGTTTTTTGGCTATTTGAATTACAAACCAGAAGTCCAAGAGGTGTAAATAAGGAACGGGATGTTTCACATTTCTATTAAATCTACATTTATTTTAACTTTTGACTAAATCTGTATCTCAGTAATATAAGGTTAAAAATCAGATTTTCAATGTTAAATTTTTCAATATTGGACATTTAGACATATATTAAGTGTAGCCCATAGACCCCCACCCAGTCGCAAATTGGACCCCCTAAGGTGTACTAGGGCCTGGCTACGTGTCTTAGTGTGGTGCATACCTGCTGGCAACAGGAGGGCCTGAGTCTCCCGTGATGGTAAGGGGGATGTCAGGATCAGGTTTCTGGGGTGAATGCCTCCGTCTCATTTAATGGTGCAGCGCCTTCATCTCTGGTAAGCCCCAGGAACGTGGGGTGGAATCCTTCCAGAGAGTCCCCCACTCGGGGAGGAGAGATTCCAGTCTCACACAGTCTTTCTTAAAAGCAGCAGCAGCAGCTCTTTATTGTCACAGCAGCAGAGTAGCAGCACTAACAGCAACAAGACTGTAAATCAGGTACAGGGGGTCTTCTTCCACACAGGACTGCTCTCCCGCAGGATGGTATATTTGTCCCTGCCACCACCCCAGGTCAAGGGCACCCAGGGTGGGGCTAACCAGGGTGAGAGGCATTGGTCCACCTCACTGTCTCACTAGGCCCTACTCCTCAGGAGCCTAACTCACTCTTGCTAGCTGTACTTCTTAACTCTCACAGCAGACTAACTAACTGACACACTAAATAGGCAGTGCCCTGCCCTTTATGATCTCAGCAAGAGCCTCCCCTGTGTCCCTTGCCTTAGACACAGGGTCAGGTGACCTACCTCCTCCACTCAGAGCAGTGCTTGAAGTGGGGGAAACCCATGATAACTTCTGGCGGCCTGCCCTTACCAGAGCTTATACCAGAAGGAGGAAAGACATATAGCCTAATTTCTTACCAGGGTTACATAAGATTTAAGCTATTATCCATATTTTAATTTCAATTAGTCCTCGGTATCCTGGTTCGTTTTGAAGTATCTTGCCCTTTATATTTTTTATATGGATTTGTGCCACTGTTTTACTCAGGGTCTCAGCTTTTCCCCATGAATAACATCAGATACAGATATAATACAACTCCGCCCTCTACTTTAGAGTAACAGCCTATCAGAAGACATGTATTACATATTGTGTAGCTACAACAAAAGTACGTAGAATAGTCAAACACCTATCTGAATACAAAATAGCACTGTCGCTTTATTCTTAAACATCTACTTTTAAAACCTAGCAAAGAGGCGTGCATGCATGATCTCACAATGTCTCACAACAATGGGCTTATACTTTGTGTTCCAGGAATTAAACGGTGATTCACTACACAAATTGGCATAGATTTCTTGCAGAGGAGACATACTGGAAAATTACACAAGACATGTTTACACCATTCAAGGGCGCATACTCGTGGTCTCCTATTCTTTTGCATATATCTCCCATATTCTAAGAAAACAGTTAACCCAAAATATATATGGTTAATGGAAAGAAAAGCATAGAGCATTTCCCTGTAAACATGTACACAGCCCTTGAACATTTGCCAGTTACCCACAATACATTTCTGCAGCAAATCTAGTTTTTTTTACCCATAATTAAACACTGCAGCTAAATCTGAATTTTTATTCCACAACCCCTCTTTTGAGGTTTCTGTACCTTATGCTTATTTATTGCATTTAAAAGTACTTATGTTGAATCTATTACTGTATGTCTCTATTTGTATATTGTGACAAACAGCTCCCTCAGGTTGGTCTGCCATCTGTCCGCGCTTACTTTGACGCAGTCTTTTAGGGTAATCACATAGAGGACACATGCCACAATATCGAATTATTCAGGCTTCTGCCTACTTTATTAGTCCCAGCAGGGGACTGCAACACTAAGTGAAATATCAAACAAAACCTTACTCAACCGAGCTCTGACTAGATATAAGGATTTCCCTTTCTAAGGTTGGGCGGCTTATTCGCTTTTCAACTACACAAAAATACACAGCATTCATAATAGGATCATAATAGGATACATAATTCAAATAAGCACAAGAATTAAGTTTTTTTTTTACCTTGCAGGGGGAAGGTCCTCCCCTGGCTGTCTGCCTGTCTGCCTGTCTGCCTGTCTGCCTGTCTGCCTGTCTGTCGGAGGTCCAGCCTTCGGCCTCGGTCCCGCTGCGCTCGGTGGCGCGGGCGGCCACACGCGAGTTCCCCACCAGCAGGGGAATCCTGCAGAGCTGGTCCCGGTCCCCCTTGGCTGCACAGCTTACTACGCGCTGTGGCGCGTCAGCCGCTATGGGATACAAGAGAATGGTGTTCCCTAGCGTTGACGCGTCAGGTGGTGTGGCTGTGAGCCAATGGGGAGGGGAGGCTTCGGGAGGAGGAGAGGCTTCGGGGAGCGGGGAGGAGTGTGGAGTGACAGCAGCGTGAGTGCCTGTCTGTGTGTGTGTCTGAGTGCGTGCGTGCCTGTCTGTGTGTGTGTATGTGTGTGCCTGAGTGCGTGCCTGTCTGTGTGTGTGTGTATGTATGTGTGTGCCTGAGCGCGTGCATGCCTGTCTGTGTGTGTGTGTGTGTGTGTGTGTATGTATGTGTGTGCCTGACTCTCTCTGTGTGTGTGTGTGTGTTGCTTTACTTACCCGAGCCATGGAGGGAGGGGGGGGGAGAGTAGCGGGTCCCTCCGCTCAAGCCACGCTCCCCCTCCCGCTCAAACCTCCTACTCCCGCCCACCTCCCGCTCCGGCTCCCGCTCCCTACAGACCGCATATCGCGGTCTGTGTATGTCAGCGCCCCGCCTGTCTGCAGTGCGGGCGCGCTGACTCTGGGAGCGAGGCCTTAGCCTTCAGGCTTTAAGAGAGAGACAGAGGCAGCAGGCAAGGTGCCTTAAGTACTTGCTTCTCCCAATTAGCAGAGCAGGTGAAAGAAATCAAAGCAACTGTGAGCTCTGTTCTGGAATTCCCATCCACCAGTTTCAACAACTGTGAAGCTGTGGAATGGATCACATTTACACTGTGGATGCACTTTCTGATCTAAATAGGACAGAAACAGCCTAATATCCTGGGACTACAGTATGTTACAATATGTATCTTTGAACTATATACAGTATCTTTCATATTTAAGTCATATTAGGTATCAAAGTGGGATACTCTCTGTTTCTTTATATAACAGTCAATTAATGACATTACTCAGTCTTATATCAATAGAGTATCTCACAATGTAATTATTAGGTCAGACCTGTCCTGATAATCAGTCTGGGTTTATCTAGAACTCGCAGAATGGGATAGGGTAGAGAGAATGGGAATTTATCTAGAACTCCCTATTTCCCTATTTTATTTTCATTCCATTCCACTTACTCTGCTAATCCATGTTGTGCTTTCTGTGGATATTGTCTATTTAGTGACACTGTCACTTTAAACTGGAGGGTATTTAAACATCCTGTTTGTCCCTCCATCTAAAGTAGAGAGTCTGAAGCGCTGTGGGCAGCACTAAACAGATCAGGCTATTTTGAAGGTGTTTGATGGGTATTTGTCAATAAAGCTTGCAGATGTTTGATATTTACTCAGTCTTGGACCACATTTGTGATTATTTGAATTTGCCTCTTTGCACAGAGTGCTACATCTTAATCCTTTCTTCAATAGAATATGGCCCAGTCTGATAGCTGAAGCCATTAAGGGTTTTTAAAGGGGTTTTTTTTGGTGGGGAGGGGTGGAGGGGCTGTTACATAGGGGGGAGATTGGTACAGCCACACAGATGGTCCTAATGGACTATTCTCTCCAGGGGAGGGTTGGTGAGTCTCGTGTGGAAATATAACAAAATACAAATACAAATGATAGTGTAGCCAATAAGACAATGGTCCTAACTAAAAAGTGGATGTATTGGTCTCACTCACAATTTATCTATAAAGTTACAGCGTATCAGAGATTCTTCTCTCTCTGATAGGAGCCCTTGTATAGACCCTCAGCGTAGGGAACTTTGGATAAACCCTTTGAAGTGTATGTCCTCAGATCTCCTACCGCAGTTTATTACACAAGGAACAGAAGAGAGCTCGCAATAGTATTATATCACAAAGGTTATATTGCGCAGTCACAAATAGAAAGTTGTTTCACTCACATTTTGTGAAACAAAGTATTTCATGGGAGAGAATTGTAGGTGATGGATCACTGGGGGTCTGGCTGCTCCGATCGCAGTCCCTTGTCACGTCTATCGCATCCGCATGCGTCACTTCCTCTGATGTGTCACGAGAAGGGCGGATGTAGTTGCTGCGATGGTTCAGCTCTGCCTCAACTGCCAGTACTTCGGATACCAAAAAAACCTGGAGTCCTCCCAGGAACAGCTGATTCTACACGTTTCGCTAGGCTTCGTCAGGAATCATATTCCCTATCTCCATAGCTGACTATTTATAGCCATTAACTATGCTAGTTAACCAATCACTTGATAAATATATACTTGCAATAGTTAACCACTTGAATGCTCAGCACATAGCGCTCAGTGTATAAACAAAAGTGGATTGTGTATACAATAAATGCGAATTCAAATTCAATAATAATAACTCCTACGTAACGTTACATTTAATT
The DNA here is from genome assembly GCF_040206685.1 of Ascaphus truei. Lineage (NCBI taxonomy): Eukaryota > Metazoa > Chordata > Amphibia > Anura > Ascaphidae > Ascaphus > Ascaphus truei. Next base: position 494,056,216 of record NC_134483.1, on the reverse strand, counting down.
ACATCAGATTCTAATTGATACTGTAGATATAATCAATGTAGCAATAATATCACAGACTAAATCCTATCTGAAAAACATACATGATACACAATAGTTTATTAATTAAAAGTCGACGCATGTGAATATTCTGTAGCCCTGGTAAGAAATAGGGCTATATGTCTATCTACCTACTGGTGTAAGTCCTGCTAAGGGCAGGCTGCCAGTAGTTAACATGGGTTTCCCCCACATCAAGCCCTGCTTTGAGTGGTGAAGGTAGACCACCTGACCCTGTGTGGAAGGCAAGAGACACAGGGGATGGGCCTGCTGACATCATGATGGGCAGGGCTGTCTCTATTTAGTGGCCAGTTCCTGTCAGTAACAGGCAGTTAGTGTGCAGTTCAGTGTCAGTTCTGAGTGAGAGAGTGCCTGTTAGTACGACACAGTTAGAGGAGATCAGGCAGGGCCTGATTAGAGGTGATAGAGCTACGGTGGACCAATGCCTCTCACCCTGCCTAGGGGGTGAGGGAAGAGCTAGCCCCACCCTGAGAGCCCGCGGTTTGGGGTGGTGGCAGGGACACAGAGATCCAGAGCCCATCCTGAAGGGGTGCAGTCTGGAGGAGGAGAAGACCCTGTACCTGCTATAAAGTGTGCTGCTGTTGTTGCTGCTGCTGCTGCTGTGTGAACAATAAAGAGCTGCTGCTGTTAACCAAGAGACTGACTGAGACTGGAATCTCTCAATCCCTGTGTGGGAGTTCTCTGTAAGGGTTCCACCACATATCCCTGGGGCTTCACAGAGATGGAGGCGTTGCACCACTGAGATCAGATGAAGGCAAGTACCCCAGAAACCTGGTCCTGTCCTCCCCCAAACCATCGCGGGAAACTCAGGCCCTCCTGTTGTCAGCAGGTATGCACCACCTATACACATGTATCCAGACCTTAGTACACCCTAGGGGGTCCGATCTGCGACCAGGGGGGGGGGGGGGTCTGAGGGCTACAATTCTAAAATAGAAGAATAAAAAGATAAAAGGATAAGAGGAAGAAGGATGAGCAACACAAATGCAATGTAAAGAGTAAAATACATAGAAATCCGTAAAACATTATATGAAACTGCTATACCAAATGCTGACTCCCCTTACCTGGAAGTCGACATACAACATTTCTGGACAAAGAGAACAGTCCAACTAAAGGGAGTAGACAGCTATTTCATTATATACTTTACTTTATAACACATTTTCACTTACTGTGGTGATGGTTTCTTTGTGCACTGAATGATTTGAGGTATTATTGTTACATATAGTACACAGCTTTTTTGGGTGATACAAATGTGTTGTGTTGAATTCACCTGACACAGTTAATTATACCTGTATAGAAGCGCCCGGTCCAATTAGGTATAATACCTAAACATAGGTGTTTGGTAAAAAGTAAAGGAGACTCACAGAACTAAATTCAAGGCACAACAGTGTAACAGACAGGAGATCTGGTATACCAGCATATATCTGCATATGACTGTAGGAGACTATTCCGCAGTAATGGCTTCTAACATTTATTTATCCAACATCAAGAGATTTAATATCTGCCTCAATACGTGAACACAACTAAATTGGTGTTTATATATGTTAATAAGTGCTTGCCAAGCCCTGTGTAAATACATATTTAGCCCCCTGCTATATTTCTCTGATCTATTATTGTAAGTCCTGGCAGGCAGTGCTAGTTTTAAATCCCTTGCACATGGCCTAGCATGTGAGTTAGACTTCCCCAAAGTTACAATGTTGCAGTTTTTGGGTAGGTTGCCTGAAAACAGTTAGAGTCACATGCCAGGGGGGTGGGTCTGCTCTAGTGGAACCTGCCGAGTTGCTGGGGCTTAGGAGCTAATCACAACCCTCGTATAAAAAGGGACTCCCTTGCTAATTAGTTCAGTTCCTGGGAGGGAGCCTAGCAGTGGTCCCTGTGTAACCAGTTCCCCGTGGGGGCTTTGGAGCCCCTGGGAGGTCCTGGGAGTCCTTCCCTGATGGTTCTACAATGTCAGTGCTGGAAGCTGACTCCTAGTTCCGAGTCCTACCTAGGGGAGGCATGATGCCAGTCGGCTGAAGGACTCCAGTCCAGTCGGCTGAAAGACTATCTGCTCACCAAGGAGGTGGACAAACCATGGCCTAAGGAGAAGGGTCACTGGGCATATCTGGACTAATGGTTGCCTGTACCCTGTCTTCTAATAAATCCCTGTTGCACTGTTGCTGGCACCCCAGAGTGGTTCCTGTTCTATATGACCTCCTGTAGGGGAATGAACACCTGCCTCTGGCAGGACCCCTACAGGTGGAGGCGCTGCACCACACCAAGACATCCTGTACCCCAAGCTCCTCACATTGCAGAGGCCCAGGAATACCTACAGGTGAGCACCGCTAACACCTAATAGCACCAGTAATAGCATCTATCTCCCGTCGGGGGGATGGGGGATAGAGATGCTACACATGTATAAAGGCTGCCTTGATATAGGTGCGGTAGTATAAATACATATACGCAGCATCACAATATTATGGCAAATGTCAGGACAGTTAAGAAGCCATAGATATCTCCAAATAGGCCCAGAAATGGTAATAATACAACGATGTCTCCAAGTATACTCAAACACTCGCTCGCCGTCTCTTCATGTGAGCATCACGGGAGGGAAGTATGTGAGATTCCAGAGCACAGAAGCCTCATTGAAAGTGGAGAGAAACATTATAAGACTTTACGTTTACAACAATTGACAAGAAGAATGAGTTTGTAAATGTGCAGCAGTACTCCAAAATGTTTGTGGCTTTTCGTAAAGGAGAGGAGACAAGAAAATTGAACGCTCATCTTAACAATCTGGAAATCTTATGTGCAAACTATAAATCTCATTTTTATTTTGTATATGCGAATAAGGTAATAATTCAGTCCATCTAATTACCCTAGGACCAAAAGAACATACAGTATCTTGGTATAAAGAGCAGACTACAATAAAATAATGAGGAAAGAGCCAAGCAGACTTGTAGTACAGCTGTGCCCCATTAGCAGCCGGACGAAGTGTATTGCAAAACATGTCTTAGACTTAAGTTGAAGGGGAACTTTCCAACCCACAACAATAAAAACAGGGTTCAGCCTTTAAAATGAATTAAGACATGTATTTCTTACATAGTGAAAAATAATTTAACATTTTGTAGCCCCCTTTGGGGACTGCTACTTAGTATAAGGGGTTAAGAGCCTTAATGGATTAACTGTGTGAGATTAGTCAGGTTACTCCCCTCTCCATCATGTGATGCAGGATGACTATGCAGAAAGGATAGCCACTCCTTTGTATTGTGACCAGTGAAGTCACTATAGGGAGATATAAATGTATATATATGTAGCCCTTTTTCTGACGCCTCCCAAAGGGACTACTGGTCACTGTACATAACCTGCGGCTCCAGGAGATCTGAGCCTCCGCTAGCTGGGAGCCTGGGGTAACTATTCTACCTCCACTTACCCAGAATCCCCGTTATGCATGATTCCCCTGGGCAAGAAACATACCACCACAGTGCGTGCAACCAAGTTTTACTATGCAATCAAACCTTATACTCTATATGACATCACACATAACATATTCTTATACTATAATGCTTGGATTGGCAGCAATACCTAACACCGTTATAACTGCTACGGCCCTTATACTATAGTGGCTCTGCCACACCTCTAGGGAATATTGTCCTGTACAATAGTGGCTCAGCCACGCTCTTATAGAGTATTGTCCTTGTATTATGTGGTATAGGCTCAGTCCTCTAGCCACTCACTAGTGTCCCTAAAGAGTTTAGCCTAAGGCGGGATCAGCGCCTGATGACCGGTGTTGGTGCACTTGTTGTTACAATATATCTTCCGGTCACGGCGGTGACCGGTACCTCTTCACAAAGGATCCGATGCCTCCGACCCTTGACCTCCAGATGTCGCGGTGTCCAGCCGTCTGGTCCCAGATGACAGCAACCGGCCGCAACTCTGTGTTTGTCCCTAACTAATGTATAGTAAGGTGACAATCACTTCCACTACAGGGCGTCCCTGCAGTACAGCAGCCTACTGTGACTCAGGGGATGCTCCTATGGGCCTGAGGAGATAGCTGGCCTATGCAGGCGGGTCACTGACCCCCTGCACTCGCACTACCTCCTTCAGCTCTGTCCAGATCTCCTCTGACTAGCGTGGTCTCTCCCCCACGCTTCCCTTCCTGCTCCCGTCATCCTAGCCTTCTGATTGGTTCTTTACATCAGGTGACTGCCCAGGAGCTCATGGGAGTTGCAATTTCTCAATGGAGCCTCTCTGCCTTAATCTGCACAGACACACAGCTATTACATCAGCCACTGCCTGTCTCACTCTGCCCTGACACACTGCAACACTGTTGCAGACACTCCACAGGCCTCTCACTGAACAGAGTCAAACACCAACTGAACACACATCCTTACATATAGCTCCATGTTCTAGAAACAAGTTCCTGCTTCCTACGAGTTCAGACTGAAGCTTCACCGTAAGTCCTGTAGATAATTGTGTGTGTATACAGTAGTTACAGTATGTGTATTAAGGTCCTTTAAAGGGCAGCATTTTCTTTGGGGCTCTACGTATGTAACTTTATATTTTATGATTTATGTACAATTTATTATATTGTGACTATTTTGCATTTAAACATAATATTCTCACTTTAGTATTCCCAGACATACCTCAAAAAAAAAAACAGTGAAGACCACTACATCTGCACAGCAAGAAATTGCTCATTTTAATGTTCACTTCCCGATATGAAAATAAAGTACAGGTAGTTGCTGTATGATGTGAATATTGATGGATATAAGATAATGTACAGCAACAGAGTTGCCATTTGTGTGCCCAGTATGAAACCGAAGCATACAAACATGGGATGCAGATTACTGCGAAAACCGAGATAACATAATGAAACTAGTTTGTCCATGCCAAAATAACAGAAAGAGCTCGCTCTACCTGTAGGGTGCTACCTAAGGATATTAGCTTCCTAGGAAGCTTACTGTATCAACAGGGGGGGGAGAAAAAGGGAGAGATCCTTTTTGATCGGTGCACTCCTAGAAAATTCCAAATGTGAGCCGGTGTGGAAATAAGCCCTTTGCAAGTGTTGGTACCGGCTAAGGTATCTCTTAGCACAATTAAACCTTATTCCAATGTCTAGGGATAGCCTGACAGGTGGTTCATAGGTTGAAAGTGTAAGCACAAATACCTGAATATATAGGGTATTTGTTGGATCAGCCTAGCACTAAAATGAAACTTGAATACATCATAGAATAAAATAAATACACTCAAACTTAAAAAAAAACCCCTATTAAAATATAAGGGTAACTGATGGGTGTATGCAGATGATACAGACACTGTAAATGGTGGATGTATGTAGTCCTGTTAGCAAAGCTACAAGTTATTAGTCTGGTCTTTGTCTAGCTATCGTAGCTTTGATAACAGGACTGCATAAATCCACCATTTACAGTGTTTGTATCAGCCGCATACACCCATCAGTTACCCTCATATTTTAACTGTTTTTTTTTTTAAGTTTGAGTGTATTTATTTTATTTATTCTATGATGTATTAAAGTTTAATTTTGGTGGTACACTGATACAACAAATACCCTATACATTCAGGTATTTGTGCTTACACTTTCAACCTACAGTATGCCTTACCTGTCAGGCTATCCCTAGACATAGGAGTAAGGTTTAATTGTGCTAAGAGATACCTTAGTCGGTACGAACACTTGCAAAGTGCCTATTTCCACACCGGCTCACATTTGGGATTTTCTGGGAGTGCACTGATCAAAAGGATATCTCTCTCTCTCCTCCCTTGTTTATATACAGTAGTTTCTCCATGCTAGAGTGCTTAGTTCATGCACAATGTCCAAATATAAGTCAAGGGCTAGGTAAGGCTGCATCCATAGTGCGAGCGACGGCACGCGCAAGTTCGTGTGCGGCACAAACAAAATACAGCGGCTCTATAGAGCCGACCATAGCTCGCACGCGCGCGATGAAAAGCAGAATTTTGAGCCGACCAAATAAATTGGATTTTGTCATGCGACGGCTGGGTCACGTGAGTGGTTCAGCCAATGAGGGCGAACCAGCCTTGTGATGTCACACTCCTCCCCGTCACAAGCGATCTGAGTCCACAAATCGCTCGGGTGACAGGCGCATGTGCGACGCCATGCGCTCCGTCGCATTCCCACTATATCCGAGGACTAAGAGGTAAACAAATGAATGTGTTATACAAGCTGATTGTCATTACGTATCTCCTAACAAATCCTGTGGCATAGGGTATATTTGTGTGAAGCATTGTTTCTCCTGTTCACAGAACCTCTCTCTTCCACCCCTATTGAATATGTTGTCTTCCCCTTGCTTGATAAGATTTCAACTCTATTTAATGAACGGATGGAGATGAAATATTTCCAAAGAAAACTATTGTTGTCTTTAAATGGCATTTTGCTATGAATGTGTCCATCAGTAATTATGTCAGTGTTCAAGATGAAGGGGTCAGGTAGGAAGCTGTGATTAGTCTTACAGAGAAGACCTTATTACAATCTAATAAACAAGCTTCAGGAATGAAGGTCACTTTCTTATTATTTCCCAAACCACACGTAACCCAGCCTATAAACTCTATTAGTCTTACAGCTTGAATTGCACATACTTTTTATTTTGGAAAGAACAAATCTTGCAGCCTATTCTGATAATGTCCTATAATTGTATTGTATTAAATTCTGCTTATTGTATTGTATGTATGTCTTTATTTATAAAGCGCCATTAGTGTAAATAGCGCTTCACATTAGTAATACACGTGACAATCATATAAATAACAAATAACAGATCATGGGAATAAGTGCTTCAGACATAAAAGTAACATTTCGGAAGAGGAGTCCCTGCTCCGGGGAGCTTACAATCTAATTGGTGGGAGAACGTACAGAGACAGCAGGAGGGCATTCAGGTAAGTGCGTCTGCAGGGGGCCAAGCTTTATGTATCATGTATAGTATTAGCCACGGTGTTAGTCATATGCTTCTTTAAGCAAGTGTGTCTTAAGGTGGGTCTTAAAGGTGGATAGTGCTACCGGTGCTAGTCAGGCATTGAGGGGAAGGGCATTCCAGAGGTACGGGGCAGAAAGTGAGAAAGGTTTAAGGCGGGAGAGGGCTTTAGATACAAAGGGGGTAGAGAGGGTAGGTAGGTATCAATGTATATTTGCTACAGTACAGTATGTTGGAAACTCTTGAGAAGCACATCAAGATACTGTAAATATTTGGAATGCTTAGCCAGCTTTAATTTTAATTTGAATGTATGAAAAACATGGGTCACTTTAAAGTCTGAATGTTCACATGAGAATGTCAAAATAACACATTCCCTATAATGCAATGTTTTATATTTTTGGTGAAAATGAGTAAAATATGCTTGAATTGCAAATGTACAGAATACAAATGAAAATGAAAAAGCAATGATGACAAAGCTGTATTATGCAGGTGTAAGTATAGCAAAGTTGTCTTGAATACACATTGGAAAAACTTAATTTTTTTATAATTGTATATGTAAAAAGAAAGTTAAATAAGTGGAATGTAATAAGCATTTAAAAAAAACAGTGGCTATATTGTAAATGAAGCTCTTTTAATAAAAAAGCAGTTTTTAATATATCCTTAATAAATATAAGTTAATCAAATTAACTTTATTTATACAGTGCTTTTCTCCCAATGGAACTCAAAGTACTTTGCACATGTAAAGCTAGCAGTTACAAAAATAAAAGGGACATATTTAAAGCTATAAAAATATAGAATTCATAAAGTATAGAATGGAATGATACTGTAAACATTGAATGCCGGATTGTTTGTGGTCACGCATCAAATGCCTGTGTAATTCTGTACCAGCTGTAGGTGGTGCAGCTGTGTTTCTGAAAGTCCCAGGTAAAGTGCATTTCTGTAGTCCAGGTATAAGGACACAAAGACATGAACAAGAGTAGAGAGATTATCTGTGGGAATCAAGTGCATAATCCTGGCTATGATCCTCAGGTAAAAAATAAATAAATTAGGATTTGATCACATCTGACACCTGATATTTAAGTGTCAAGCCCCAATCAAGGACAACACTAAGATTCCTCACATACTCTGAGTTTAACAGCTGGGAACCCCTGAATTTAAGCCTAGTTGGTTGACCTAGCTACAATATAGTTGTCATCAGATGCTGATGACCCACCACAAGCACCAGGATTCATCCTCAACCAACTGGCATTCATCCAGTCAAGGAGTTCAGTTAGACAACCATTGAGGATAATGGGTAGAGTTGAGTAGCATAGCACTGACAGTCCAGGCCTATTCATCTGATAATGGAACACAGTGGTAGCATGTGCATTGCAAACAACATGGGGAATATGATAGAGCCATGTGGCACTCCACATGACAGGGTCACTGAAGCAGTGGAGGATACTCCTGAACATTCTCTCTGAGACCTGCCAGGGAGAAAAGATTTTAACCAGATGAGAAGTGTGCCAACCAGTCCACAGAAGTCGTGTTAGGCCGGTATCAAAATTGCAGTTAGTGGGGCACAACCCCTTGGTAGTTTGCACAATATCATCCACATCCAGATGATCAAAACTACTCCATGAATCCAGATAACCCACATTCACACACCTGGAACCCTGATGCTCATTAAATAGCACCATTGGAATTCCAGCCCAGGTGAAGGATACCTCATCAGAGAAGACAACAAACTCCACAAAGTGATTGGGAAAAGGCTACATCAGATTGCAGACATGCTGGCGTGATTGTGGTCTGGTTTTTCTCAATATAGTTGATCGGTTTAAGATAATCTTCCAACATGGGAGACCTCTGCAGTGCCGTTCAAGCCAAACTGCAACCTTTGGCTTCCTATAGTATATTGCCTTAGGAATACAAGAAGCCAAAGTAAATACCTTTGACTACTGTAGGTAAAAATATTTAGCCAAGTACTACTCTATGTATTAACTCCTTGGAAGCCATAGTCACTAAGGTAGCAAAGGGGTTAATACACCCTAACTACCTTACTACTTATTGTATGGCATAGATGTAAAACTGTTATAACATAGAAGGGGTGAACCTGCTCTCTTAACTCCCCTGCCCCCATGTGACCTAACCTCTCTCCCCGAGACACCTACCCACATAACCCATCCCTGCAACACACCTAATCCCCCCCTCTACAGTACTGGTCATTAGCCCTAATAGCTAAAGGTGCTAATAAAGATAATGGTCAATATAAAACACATGAAAAAATTACACTATAAATATTCAAATAACAAAAAAATAGTATTACACATATTAAGCAAACACAGGATAATGAAAGAGGGATCAAACAAGCCCCCAGAAAAACACTCACTACTTGTAAAGTGTCAAACATATATTGTCCAGAAATACAGATATTTCCAAAGTATGGCCATCCAAAATTGGGAACTAAAGATCCTTGATCACAGGATCAGTAAAGGCATTAGACAGTTATAACCTTAATTGCATACCGGTACCAAAAAAAAATCTATATGAAATGTAACCCCTATTTCTAGCCCTCAGACTTATGCTTATTACTGAGGTTGGGACCTCAGTCCCTATTGATTCTACAGTATATGATTACTTGTGCCCTACGATCAGAAGGCGGGAGAAATGCAGACACAGTATACAGATGGTACAACAGGTTTACTATTATCTTAATACCCTGGGAAACCCATAATCCTTGGCAGAGGATCACTACATGCAACATACAATAATATTACAGTGCCCAATAATGCAGTACAGGTGTAAGTCAGTGTCAGTGGTGCATTAGCCACCCAATTCTGGCTACATTGGCTATTTGTGATGATGCCAGCACATCATGGGAGCTCGTTGTGTACTAACTGTTGCAGGCCTTTACTTTGAAAAGGGTGCTTTTGTACCGCTGTGCCTTGTAGCCCTTGAGGATCCCCTCCAACGGCACTCGAATACGCAGTCACATCTGGACTGTTATTCTGTGCTACTGCTGCCACGTACATGCGTGCACACGCTGCAATCCTTGACCGAACCTGATAGCACTCAGATCAGTGGCAGATCTGACTCAACATTTTTTTAAAGGCTCCTCTTCCTCATATTCTCTCTTCATCCACAGCTGTTATTATTGGCTGCTCTCATGTCCATTACAGTCACATGTCCAGAGCACCTTGGAGAGTAATCTGCCAGGGTGCAGTATGATTGTTTTGAGCTCATCACACAGGGGGTTACATCCTCCCTCTACTAAAAATGTTGATGTCCTCATCAAGTGGGTTAGGGTACTTTAGGCACATGACATGGCTACTCAACACATATTTTCCTTTTTAGGTACATAGAATCATAGCTACAGTGGCGGCCGCCCTGAGTCTAAATCGGCTGCCACCGCGGGAATTTTTAAACCGCGGGCAGACGCTGGCTTTTTTTTTTAGTTTCGGCGCCTGCGGCGCTTTCATTGTTCAGCGCCATTAGCGCTGAACGGAGATGCGGCTGGCGCGCGGCCACGAGATGCGGCTGGCGCGCGGCCTAGTTCGGCTGCTAAAGGAAACAGCCCCGAACAATTCCGGGTAAGCTTTAGAATAAGCTTAGCCGCAACAGTACAGTGGAACCAAGACACATACAATTCTTACAGATAGCAATACTGTTACACCACATGCTCCCACAGCTTCCAGGGTCACCTATCTCTAGGGTCATAGGTACTACCGATCTAGTCATGCTATCCACAGGAATCTCTGTAGACAGCCCTGGAGAATCATAGGTCAGTCTCATTAGGGGTCTAGTCTCCATTTTTGGAAGTGGCGAGTACACCGCGGCAATACTACTGTTATTTACCCTTACTTTCCAGAGAATCCACTTGATTCTGGTGGATAGTGTTCTGAGGGCCCTATACTTGAGGGGAGCTCACAACTATCTAGCACTACTGCATCTTCTGTTTCGCTATCCTGTTCAATGGGACCCACTGGGGTGAATTCCCCTGCTTCAGGATCTATCTCAATGATAACATCTTTTTCTCTGTCCGGAGGTCCTGCTGCTCGCATTGGGGTCACCACTTGAGGAGGATGTCGCTCTTCCTGATCCATGATATTCAATAGGTGCCCTAACATTCTTCCTCTTTGTTATCCCTCATCCTGATCAGACTCCTCATCACTGTCCTGCCTACAGTGCATTGATACACTATTCCCAGGACCCTGTCCTCGGTTTAGTCAAACCCTTTTCCTAGGTTGAATAGCTACTCTTGGAATACTTTCTTTCTAAGGGAATCGAACCAACTTACCTATTAGCAAGGGATGATTCCTATGCAGATTCTTCTCTGACCCACTTACTGTACTTTTTCGAACTGTACTCGATATACATGTAATCTTTTAGTTTCTCTACAACAATATAAGGCTCTGTTTTCCAGCAATTCACTATTTTGTGTTTATTGGGTATGCTCAGATTTCAGATAAGGACTCTGTCATGCACTTGTAGCTCTTGCCTGTGTACTCTTTTGTCTTAACGGATTTTATTTCCCTGATTGCTCGTATCGACAGCAGTAGTGGCCAGTCTGTATGTTCCTTGAGACTCTGTACACACTGTACGGCTGATGGGTAATCGGACTTTCTGTCCAAATCATCAAGTAGTAGGGCAAATACCATATAGACTGATTCCAGGTGCGGTTATGTATGTGTGGCTTTATTTATATAGCGTCATTAATGTACATAGTGCTTCACAGTAGTAATACACGTGAAAATCATATAAATAACAAATAATACCGATAACACATAATGGGAAGAAGAAGCATCAGACATAAAAGTGACATTTAGGAAAAGGAGTCCCTGTTCCGAAGAGCTAACAATCTAACTGGTTGGTAGGAATAACGTACAGAGACAGTAGGAGGGCGTTCTGGTAAGTGCGTCTGCAAGGGGCCAAGGTTTATGTATGAGGTGTTAATTATCAGCCAAGGAGCCACTCATATGCTTCCTTAAGCAGGTGTGTTTTGTTCTTAAAAGTGGATAGCGAGGGTGCTAGTCGGAATATTGAGGGGAAGGGTATTCCAGAGGTGTGGGGCAGTCAGTGAGAAGGTTTAAGTCGGGAGAGGGCTTTAGATACAAAGGGGGTAGAGAGAAGATATCCTTGAGCAGAACGCAAGAGTACGGGTGGTGTATAGCAAGAAATAAGTGCTGAGATGTAAGGAGGGGCAGAAGAGAGTAAAGCTTTAAAAGTGAGGAGGAGAATTGAGTGTACAGGATTTGATAGGATGCCAGGAAAGGGATTTCAGCAGCGGAGATGCTGAGACAGATTTCAGAAAGAGTAGAGTGATTCTGGCAGCAGCATTTAGGATAGATTGTAGGGGAGACAGGTGAGAGGAAGGAAGGCCAGACAGCAGGAGGTTACAGTAGTCGAGACGGGAGAGAATGATGATCTGTGTCAGAGTTTTAGCAGTCGAGTAACAGAAGAAAGAGTGTATCTTGGTAATATTGCGGAGGAAAACACAACAGGTTTTAGCTACCTTTTGAATGTGAGAGAGGAGTCGAGTGTGACCCATAGGCGATGTGCTTGGGCTACTGAGTGAATGATAGTACTTCCAACAGTAATGTGGAGGTAGGTAGTAGGGCCAGGTTTGGGAGGATGTATGAGGAGCTCTGTTTCTGCCATGTTAAGTTTAAGTTGGTGGATGGCCATCTAGGATGATATAGCAGAGAGACATTCAGAAACTTTAGTCTGTACAGTAGGTGTAAGGTAAGAGGTAGAAAGGTAAATTTGTGTGTCATCAGCATAGAGTTGATATTTGAACCCAAGAGAAGTGATTACGTCACTTAGAGAGAGTGTGTAAAGAGAAAAGAGAAGAGGTCCCAGAACAGAGCCCTGGGGTACCCCCACAGAGAGATCGATAGAGGAGGAGGTGTTTGCAAAAGAGACACTGAAAGTACGATGGGAGAGGTAAGAAGAGATCCAGGAAAGAGCTTTGTTATGAATGCCAAGAGTAAGGAGAATGTGAAGGAGCAGAGGGTGGTCCACAGTATCAAATGCTGCAGAGAGGTCGAGCAATATGAGAAGAGTGAAATGACCTCTGTCTTTGGCAGCATGGAGGTCATTAGTTATTTTACTGAGGGCTGTCTCAGAAGAGTGAGCAGTGCGGAAGCCAGATTGTAGAGGGTCCAGGAGAAAATAGGTGTTGAGAAAATGGAGCAAGCGAGAGAATACAAGACATTCAAGGAGTTTAGAGACAAACGGCAGGAGGGAGACAGGTCGATAGTTAGAAAGACAGGTAGGGTCAAGCTTGCTGTTCTTGAGTAATGGTATGACTGTTGCATGTTTAAAGGAGGATGGAAAGGTTCCAGAGCAGAGGGAGCAGTTAAAAATATGTGTGAGCATAGGGATTATAGTAGGACCAAGAGGTTTTAGGAGATGGGAGGGAATGGGGTCAAGAGAGCAAGTGGTAGAGGGAGAAGAGGCGATCAACAGCGACACATCCATAAAGCAAAATGTGTACTATGGCTCCTCCAAGTGGGTTTATGTGGTACTTAAGTTTATTCTTGCTATGTATTTATGGACTTACATACTGTACACCAGGCAAAATGTAAGTGAATTCTGAAAATGCTACTATTTATGTATGTCTTTATTTATATAGCAACATTAATGTACATAGCGCTTCACTGTAGTAATACACGTGATAATCATCTACATAACATACAGTATAATACAAATGACAGAGCATGGGAATAAGTGCTTCAGACATAAACATTTACATTTAGGAAGAGGTGTCCCTGCTCCAAAGAGCTTACAATCTAATTGGTTGGTAGGAAGAACGTTCAGAGACAGTAGGAGAGCATTCTGGTAAGTGCATCTGAAAGGGGTCAAGCTTTATGTATCAGGTGTATAGTATCAGCCATGGAGCTACTCATGCTTCGTTAAGCAGGTGTGTTTTAAGGTGGGTCTTAAAGGTTGATAGAGAGGGTGCTAGTTGGGTTTTGAGGGGAAGGGTATTCCAGAGGCTTGGGGCAGTCAGTGAGAAAGGTTTAAAGTGGAAGAGGGCTTTAGATACAAAGGGAGTAGAGAGAAGACATCTTTGATCGGAATGCAAGAGTCGGGATGGTGCAGAGTGAGAAATTATTGCTGAGATATAAGGAGGGGCAGAAGAGTGTAAAGCTTTAAAAGTGAGGAGGAGAATTGAGTGTGTGATACGGGATTTGATAGGAAGCCAGGAGAGTGATTTCAGCAGGGGCGACACTGAGACAGATTTAGGAAAGAGTAGAGTGATTCTGGCAGCAGCGTTAAGGATAGATTGTAGGGGAGACAGGTGAGAGACACGAAGGCCGGACAGCAGGAGGTTACAGTAATTGAGACGGAGAGGATGAGGGCCTGTGTCAGAGTTTTAGCAGTTGAGCAACAGAGGAAAGGGCGTAGCTTTGTAATTTTGCGGTGGAAAAAGCGACAGGTTTAGAAACGTTTTGAATGTTAGAGGAGAATGTGAGAGAGGAGTCAAGTGTGACCCCTAGGCAGCGTGCTTGGGCTACTGGGTGTATGACAGAACTTCCAACAGTAATGTGGGAGGAGGTAGTGGGGCCAGGTTGGGATGAAATATTAGGAGCTCAGTTTTTGACATGTTGAGTTTAAGGCGGCGGAGGGCCATCCAGGATGATATCGCAGAGAGACATTCAGAAACTATGGTCTGTACAGCAGGTGTAAGGTCAGGGGTTGAAAAGTAAATTTGTGTGTCGTCAGCATAGAAGTGATATTTGAACCCAAGAGATGTGATTAGGTCACCTAGAGAGTGTGTAAAGAGAAAAGAGAATAGGTCCCAGGACAGAGCCCTGTGGTACTCCCACAGAGACATCGATAGAGGAGGAGGAGGTGTTAGCAAAAGAGACACTGAAAGTATTATTGGAGAAGTAAGAGGAGATCCAGGATAGAGCTTTGTTACAAATGCCAAGATTATGGAGAATGTGATGGAGAATAGAGTGGTCCACAGTATCAAATACTGCAGAGAGGTTGAGTAGTATGGCTGAGTTATACGCATCTACCCTTGGTCCTTCCATTGAGTGTTTAAATGTTACTTTTATGTTTGAAGCACTTCATCCCATTATGTGTTATTTGTATTATTTGTTATTTATATGATTGTCACATGTATTACTGCTGTGAAGCGCTATGTACATTAATGGTGCTATATAAATAAATCTATAAATACATACATACCGGGTGAAGTGGTACATTACCACTAGGATATTACTGGTGTTCTTTCTGTCCAGCTTTGCGGACAGGAAGCCCACGCAGTCCAAATCTAGTGGTCCACTGATGGTGATATTTGTCAATGGTGCAATCCTTGTAGGCAACGTCTTTGTAGGTGCACATCTTCCACAGTTCTTTCAGTGTTCTTCAGCATCTCAAGGCATTCGGGGCCAATAGAATCGGTCTTTCACTATTCCCAACGTCATGTCTGTGCCCAGGTGGCCATGATCGTTATAGAAGGAATGGAGTACTACCTGCCTATACTTGAACGGAAGTGCCAATTGCTTAGTTACAGTGTGTTGTTACTTCTTTACGACTCTAAGCATCACTCCGCTCTTGATCACCAGATTAGCCAATTGCTTAAAAGTGTGAGGATCCGTGAGACTCACCACCCGCGCCTCCCACCTGTCTCGCTCTGCGATCGGGTGCTCCGCTGTTCCCTCTCCCTGCAGTGCACTACCCATCCCGAACCCATCCTCCTTCAGCCGCCTGACAACGGGCGTGCGCGTATCACGTGCAGACATAAATATAGAGTCTCCTGGTCCCACCACTAGGTTGCGCCCACGCGGGGGTGTCGTCAGTGCGCCACGCACCTAACGCACGCTCAGCAAGTGCCTGCTACATGTCATCAACCCGCAGCTGCTATACGACTCTCATCTGTCTCCTGCATGACTGCAGCCAATCATAGCCTGTGCTGGCGGCGCGCCTCCGCTCCACTCCTCACTCATTGGCTCTCCTCGCTGTTATATGCTCAGCCAGCCCACTGGCTCATTGCCTGAGCATAACCCTTTGTCATTGCAAAGTGTTTCACTGCTCTCCTTGTTCCTGCTGCCTTGCGCTACTGTTCTTTGTTCTCTGTTCCTGACCCGGCTATCCCTTGGACTCCGCTCTTCTGTACTCCTGACCATGGCTACCATCGACAATCCGATCTCTCCAACCCTAACCTCGGCATATGCACCACGACTACTCTCATCTCTTCATCCCTTACCTCGGCTAATAGTACCTGCAACCATTGGTACCTCTCCAATCCAGACCCCGGCAAGTATCTCGACTATCCGTACATCTCTAACCCGGCCCGGCTACCTCGACCAATCTACACTCCAGATGTGCCCACGTGGGTTGGTGTTTATCTAATCCCCACCTCGGCCCCGCGGTCCCGCCTTGATTTTGGTAATCACTCTGTGACAAAGAGGAGTTAAATTTCAGGGTGCATTCCAATGACTACCCTGGACGATTTCTGGTCCTTCAAGGCTGACCATATTTCCTTCAAACCAGGGTCTCTTTGTTCAGCTTTGCTAGATCCTGATGGTTTAACTGAGGTAACCCCTGCATATTTACCTCTGCAAGGTGAGCGCATATCAGGGGTACGGCAGTGGGGGATATCCACAGACTGTCAGCCACGGTTTAGATTTGCAGTCATGATCCCTCTTGGCACCTCAATTTTCTTAAACAATTCATGCACTTCGACTGTGGCAATTTCTTCCCATACCTCAAGTATCTCTATGAATTCGAGATAGTGTGTAGCATCAATGTTTTGCCTCCCTGGTCTGTACTTCATGCAGAAATTGTAGGTAGCCAATGCTGCTAACCACCTGTGACGAGTGTGATACAACTTCGTCGAGGATATAATCTAAGTGGATTGTTGTCTGTGTGCACCACAAAGTGGATCCATACAGGTAGTCATGCAGCTGGTCCACTACTGCCCATTTAAACGCCAAGAATTCAGGTTTGTGCACTGGGTAGTTTCTCTCTGATGGTGTCAACCCTCAACTCACAAATTCCATTCCCCTCAAGGTACTCCTGATACAGTACTGCTCCTAACACTTCTAGGCTGATGTCCAAATGAAGCACATAGGGTTTTTGTGGATCAGCAAACTAGTACTGGCGCTTTGGTGTGACGGTCCTTAATGGCTTGAAAAGCCTCTTCGCACTTAGGAGTTAACCTGTCTCCACACACACAAATAGGAAAAAGCTCTAGTAGCCAAATATGGATAAGAGCGCTTTTGCCCATTTGTGATGCCAACAAAATAATAATACACAATGAAATTAAATACACACAACAATACATTAAAAACAAACATAATGAAGGTCTGTTTTAATTTTAATAAGATAGTATTGAAGCAGGGGGTGTCCGAAGCTGAACCTCGTTCATTTCAGGTCCGGGGACCCCCCTGCTTCCTGAGGTACAGGCCTCTGTATGAAGTGCCGGTATCTCCAGCAAGTTTTTATAGCCTGGTCACCAGGGCCGTGATGTGGGACATTTAAAGTTGCCGGAGATACCAGCACCACATACCGAGGTCTGTACCACATACAGAGTCTGTACCTTAATGGGGTTCAGATACGGAGACCCCCTACTTCAATACTATGTTATTAAAATAATAATTAAAACTGCTCGATCACCTGTAAGAGCTGTGCAGGGAGATACAGCTTCTCTCTGTGCAGCTCTTCCAGACTGCTGGAGCGAAATCAAACGTTAAGTTCATTTCGCTTGTAAAGCAAATACAAACTAGCGCAGTATGGCATTTTCTTACCAAACGCTAAAATAATTTCACATTTTCTTAGTGAATACTGTTTTTACATCAATTTCATAGCGTTCGGTAGGAACATGCCAACCCGATCAATGTAGCAATTAACTTATCAAAGTTTAGTGAATAGGCCCCTATATTGGCTGTGTCACATCCAGTATGAAGTGTCTGTGGAATTAAAAATGATATACAAGAGGAACTGAATTCTGCACTTCGTCAAAACTCTTCAACTGTGAGAACTTGACTTTCTAAATGCTCTGCAATTTTTACACATCTAAAGACTAACTTTTTAAGTTGCTGTTTGACCTTCAGTGCTACACTGCCAACCCCAGGCCTGATTTATAATCCTGCTCTTTCAACTCTGGGAATTCTCTCCTCCAACCTTTTTCTCCCTACTCCCTCCAGTATGCCCTCACTATTGCTTTTCCTATTTGCTTTTTCCTCACTCATTTATATTCTATCCAACTTCCTCACTCTCCTCCTTCTATTAACATTCCATAATCTCTCCTTCTGTCCTCCGCTGCTTGTGCCCATACACTGCACTATTATTTACTTACCTCTTTCCCAGCAACGTCAACACCTCCCAATAATACAGCCGAATGAGACAGAGGCAGAACTTTCAGAGAGTGTGCGCTGCCCACCCGCAATCCGCGCATCACTCTGGCGACCCAGTCGCGCACCGTCAGTGCGTGCCATGACACCCGCGTCAGTACGGGGGCATAGACCGGAGGCGGGGCCCGCGGGGGACAGAGGAGGAGTGCGGAACACTATTGTGCCACATAGCTCTGCCGTCCGGACGGGGGCGGGAACGAGAGGCAGAGACCACAGACCGCCGGGGAGACTGCGCACCGCGCATGCATCGCGCATCAGTGCCAGTGGCAAGAGAGTGCCTCCTGGACCCAGGAACCGCGGAGACCGACGGAGCCCGTGCATTGCCCACACGCCGCGCATGCGTGCCATAGTTAGACTGCCTTTCTTGAGCGCCATTGGATCCATACGAGCGGGTAAGGGTTAAGGGGACAGAACTGCCAGAATGGCGAATCCTCACACTGACTTTGAATCCTGACTTTCCTTCTTTCTCTCCCCTGACTCTTCAATCCTTTTACTGGGGAGACTTCAACTGCCATATTGATTATTCCTCAGTCTCCTGTACATCTTTCCTTCACTCCTTAACCTCTTATTTTGGTCACCACCAGTGGACCAATTCCAGTACCCACAAGGATTATCACTATCTAGACTAACTAAGTAAAAACTGTTCCCTTTCTGATTTCTCCATCTCTCCCTTTCTGCTCTCTGACCATTACCTCTTATAATTGAACCCGACTGATTCCCCTCACACCCCTCCTACCTAATCTACTCTAAAACTTTCCCATTGTATGATCTTATTTGTTGAATTTAATGTACTATATAATTCCCTGTACTGTATTCTCTCTCTTGTAAAGCGCTAAAATACATTGGGCGTTATATACATAAAGATATACAATACAATGTACAATATGTTCTAGTTCTTTAGATCAGAATGATATGGGTTTGAGGTTCACACTTGATATTAGTCCCACTTCTGTGGTTTTTCTGGATCTTGTTTTAACCTCAGATCCAGAGGGTAACATTGTTACCACCACACACTTCAAATCTGTCTCAGTTAACAATTACGTTCATGCATCTAGCAACCATCATGCACAATGGCTCAAGAATTTTCCCCTGGGACAGTTTCATCGTCTCAAAAGAAACTGTTCCAGTGAGAGCGATTTTCTATGTCAATCGGAAGATCTGAGCAATACATTTTTGTTGAAAGGTTATGATCCCGGTCTTGTTGGTGACTCTTTCAGCAAGGTGAGGGCCTCTGATAGATCTACATTACTTAAGAAATTTAAATGCTCCATTAATAAACATACAGGTTATAATACTCCCAGGAATGGATCAGCTAATGCCGATGGGGTTTCAAGGTTTATTACCGCTTTTAACCAATCCTATAGATCCATTCAGGGTATTTTAAATACCCATTGGAGCATCTTAAAGTGCGATCCACATTTAGGCAACATACTTCCAGAGAAAATACCTATTGTTTATAGGAAGGCAAAAAACATCAAGAATATTTTAGCTCCGAGTAAATTGAGACCGATTGTTGCAGCTACCAATGCCACACCTCTGGGCTGAATAGGCAACCATGGATGTGGTAGGGGCCGCTGCATCACATGCAAACACCTAGTTAAAAAATCGGAGTTTGTCTCCCTTCAGAAGGGTGGACAATATGATGATAAAGGCAGCATAAACTGCCTGAGTACATTTGTTGTCTACCTTTTGCAATGTGGTTGCGGCCTTCAATATGTTGGCCGCACCACTCGATCCCTTAGTATTCAGTTCCTGGAGCATAGGAGGAATGTGATCAATGGTGTCACTACCCATAGTCTACCCAGACACTTTATTTGTATACATCACAAGGATCCTGGTTCCTTGACTATTATGGGCATTGAGCACATTCCTCCTTCTGCTCTAGGAGGGGATCGTTTTAAATCCTTGTGTCGTAGGGAGACATTCTGGATCCACTGGTTGGGGACACTTGCCCCCGGTGGTCTAAATGAATGTTTGGATACCAGTACTTTGGTATGAGTCTTTACAGTAGATCCTGTTTTGGTTCTGTGCCCTCTGGGTCACTCATCTGCATCCCCTTCCCATCATTTTGCGTTCTCCTTTTCCTTATTTTCCTCCTATTCCCCCCCTCCTCCCTTATTTTCCTTAGATTTCCCTCCCCCTTTCCCCACTCCTTCCCCCCCTTTTTTCCCTCCTTTTCTTTCCTACCAATTCCCCTTCCCTTTTCCCTCCCTCCTTTCATTTTTCCTTCCCTTCATCCCCCATCCTGTCCACTGATTATAATTTACTATTTACACCTTCATTCTATGTGCACATGCATGTTATATGTATATATGAAATTTATACATACATAGCTATGTATGTGTGTGTATGTATATATATGTATGTGCACATACAAAACAGATTATTTTGGTTGTTATTGATAGGATTAATTTGTATACATATGTATTTATTATTATATATATATATATTTTATAGGTTTATCTATACATATTGAAGCATATAAACAATTATTTTAGCCCTTTTTGTTTATAATGAAAGTTATTGAATATTATTATTATTATTTTTATTGTTTAATCTTTTGCATTTTAGTTTATTATGTTTTAATAGTTTTAAGCAGTATGGTCTTTCTTTTGTTATTGGTTGTTATTATTGTACTATGTATAATGTCATTAATTAGAATACTTGGGTGTTTCTTTACACTACCGACACACTTTATTGAAGTGTGGTCGGTACCGCAAGCCGGGAAATCTCCCGGCTTGCTAGTGGCCGCCCCTCGGCGTGCCGCGCGTCATAGACGCGCGGTCACGCGTCATCGGGAGCGTGCGCCCGCTGCACGCGTGTCCAGGGGCTCCCCGAGGGAGCCCTGGTGTCCCGCGATCGCGGGACAGCGGCAGGGGGTTCCGGGGGACCCGGCGGACCCGGCAGCGGTAGGGAGAGCGCCCCGATCGGAGGGCGCTCTTCCGCTGCTTCGGCGTGCGCCCGTCACACTCGGGCGCGCGCCAGGCTACTGCTGCGGCACAGAACGGGCAAATGCTCGAATAAACTGTGCCGCAGCAGTATGTCAAGCATATATACCTATTTCTCCCTCCGTAGAGCTTGAATGTAACATTTTTCATAGCCTATCGTGCTTTTTGAGGGGTTTGACTATTTGAAATTGATGTACCAATCAATTGAGACACTCTGGTATATATGTATAGCCACCACTGTTCTTGTCATTTCCCTTTGATAAAGTTGCATTATTGTGACGAAACGCGCCAGGGACGTACATTACGACATTACGTCATCATGTTTCATGCACGCTTTACGGACGGAGCGTGTATGATGTTTCATTGAGGCCATACTCCAATACCACATGTTGTGGAGGACTTTTATTGATCGTTCAGAGGATGAACGCTACCGGGTGAATCGTTCGAAGATTTCCGGTTGGACTGCCGACGTGACACGGGACGGTGCCTGCCTCGGTGGTGATTTTTATCACAATTTGCTCGTTATTTACATCTACTTTGTGAGTGTTTTTAATCCCTCCTCCATCCCCCACTGCTATTAAATGTATATATATATATATAGTAAATGTATATATATATATAGTTGTATATATATAGTTGTATATATATATATATGTATTGTATATATATATAGTTGTGTGAAAAAGAAAGTACACCCTCTTTGAATTCTATGGTTTTACATATCAGGACATAATAACAATCATCTGTTCCTTAGCAGGTCTTAAAATTAGGTAAATACAACCTCAGATGAACAACATCACATGACATATTACACCGTGTCATGATTTATTTAAAAAAAATAAAGCCAAAATGGAGAAGCCATGTGTGAAAAACTAAGTACACCTTATGATTCAATAGCTTGTAGAACACCTTTAGCAGCAATAACTTGAAGTAATCGTTTTCTGTATGACTTTATCAGTCTCTCACATCATTGTGGAGGAATTTTGGCCCACTCTTCTTTACAACGTTGCTTCAGTTCATTGAGGTTTGTGGGCATTTCTCTATGCACAGCTCTCTTAATGTCCAGCCACAGCATTTCAATCGGGTTGAGGTCTGGACTTTGACTGGTCTTCCCAGGAGAGGACGTCCCAGCAAATTCACCCCAAGGTCAGACCGTGCAATGCTCATAGAAATTGCATAAAACCAATAGTTACATCTCAGACTCTACAGGCCTCTGTTAGCATGTTAAATGTTAAAGTTCATGACAGTACAATTAGAAAAAGACTGAACAAGTATGGTTTGTTTGGAAGGGTTGCCAGGAGAAAGCCTCTTCTCTCTAAAAAGAACATGGCAGCACGGCTTAGATTTGCAAAGTTGCATCTGAATAGACCACAAGACTTCTGGACAATGTCCTTTGGACAGACGAGACCAAAGTGGAGATGTTTGGCCATAATGCACAGTGCTACATTTGGCGAAAACCAAACACAGCATATCAGCACAAACACCTCATACCAACTATCAAGCATGGTGGTGGAGGGGTGATGATTTGGGCTTGTTTTGCAGCCACAGGACTGGGAACCTTGCAGCCATTGAGTCGACCATGAACTCCTCTGTATACCAAAGTATTCTAGAGTCAAATGTGAGGCAATCTGTCTGACAGCTAAAGCTTGGCCGAAATTGGGTCATGCAACAGGACAATGATCCCAAGCATAACAGCAAATCTACAACAGAATGGCTGAAAAAGAAAAGAATCAAGGTGTTGCAATGGCCCAATCAAAGTCCAAACCTCAACCTGTTGAAATGCTGTGGCGGGACCTTAAGAGAGCTGTGCATAAACAGATGCCCACAAACCTCAAAGAACTGAAGCAACGTTGTAAAGAAGAATGGGCCAAAATTCCTCCACAACGATGTGAGAGACTGATAAAGTCATACAGAAAACGATTACTTCAAGCTATTGCTGCTAAAGGTGGTTCTACAAGCTATTGAATCATAAGATATACTGTAGTGCCCATGGTTATTCTAACACAAACCAGTGGCAATCGCCAAAAAGACCCAGGTACATGGTGGATACATGCCTTAAACTTGCCTTAAACTAGACCCAGCATTTCTACAGTGATTAATGGCCCCTCAGATTAACAGCGGGGGTCCCTGGAAGTCCCATTGAAACTGAATGGGAGTGCCAGGAACCCATGTTGTGTTAATCCTATGGGTCATTAGTCAATGCAGACATGCCTTAAACTTGCCTTAAACTAGTCAGGTTACACCCAGCACGTACCCAGAATGTAACCGGGCTAGTTTAAGGCAAGCTTTAGAATACTCGTGGTCTCGTCTGTACTTAGTTTTTCACACATGGCTTCTCCATGTTGGCTTTATTTTTGTTAAATAAATCATGATATGGTGTAATATGTCATGTGTTGCTGTTCATCTGAGGTTATATTTACCTAATTTTAAGACCTGCTAAGGACCAGATGATTGTTATTATGTCCTGATATGTAAAACCATAGAATTCAAAGAGGGTATACTTTCTTTTTCACACAACTGTATGTGTGTATACTGTATATCCAAAAGAAGTGTAAATAGAGGCACTCCAGCAGTCACAAATTCAGAGTATATAATCCTGCGGTCAGACTTCAATGATCCTGGCATCACAAGGCTGGAATATGTCTTTATGTTTATGTATCTAAAACCAAAAATGGAAAGAGGCACACAGGAAACAAAATGTAGTAAAATCAGCCTACTCTGTGTTCATTTTAAACATTCTCATATAAAGTACATTCAAATAGTAACAGTTCAGGGCACAGAGGCAATTCATCAGACCTAGGCATCCATTACGTTCATGGCCACCATGGCTCCGAAGCAGTTTAAAAATAATATTTTTTTTAATGGCAGACGCACGATATATATTGCATTGGAATATATACCTGGTATCTTCCTTAGAATATGGCTAACGCGAGCAGACATTAGCTGACTACTACCAAGTTAGCCATATGCTGGAGAGGCCCCTAACGGCCATTGTTTTTCCAAATAATTCGCTTTGTCGATACCCATTAAACTCAGGGAAGCTAACATCCATTACCTATTTAGCTAACGTCACTTTATTTGCCTTGATTTAACAGAGATTTGTGGATCGGACTCTTAGTGTAGTGGTAGGAATATATTAAGCCCTTAGTAAATCTTATTGGACAGCTAGGCATGGGTTGATTATGACTAACTAACCACTTGGACTAATAAGTGATTCATATAATAAATTGTTGTATCATAGTTTAGTAAATACTTGTAGGATATGAATACGTAAGTTTATGGTAATTACTAATTTGCATACACAGCATCAGTAAATTGCCTGTTTTAACTGCTTTACTATAGGGGAGTGTTATACATGAAAGATTCCTAGCTGCTAAACTAAGTGACACTGATGTAAAATAAAATCAGCACCAGATTTATTAAAGGAAGAATCCTATTGCTTTCAATGTTTTATTGAACGCATCCTACTGCTTTTAGCAGCTGTTGCTATTTTCACCACAGTTTGGTTTTACAGATGGACAGCTTTCATACAGTATCGTCCTATTGTTTTACCATGTTGTTTAGTGATCCAACTTGATTTGCGCGGCCCTAAATCGATGTAAAATCAATAAATAGCTGCTTTACATTCTATTTTTTTTTTTTTTTTTTAAAGCATTGGTCTTCAATTTGTAGGTCTATTCTTTATTGATCTCCAAATTAAATTAACAGGAAAAGTCTCTAAATCTTTTGTTAACTTGCAAGTTTTTTTTACATTGTTTAAGATTTTAGCCACTTTTATTTTTCCATGTCTTTTGGATTAACTTGATGACTCAGTTTTAAATAATATAAGCATAAGCCAAAGTAGCTGAAAATTGGAAAAGTAATATAAATAGCAAGGATCTAAAACAGCTGCAATACATATGTCATATAGTGTTCTCCAGAACGAGAGCACAGTAACACAATCTGCATAGACATTTCCCTTCTTTCACATACTGTATAATGCAACAAGATTTTCAATTATTTATTGGCACAGTGTGGCTATGAAATGCTAATAACATTTAGTCAATATAAGTATGGAACACATCCATACTAGAACATGAACTTCAACATTTGTGATTTAGGGTTTTAAAATTATACGGTCTGTTTTCCTTTGATACATCCAAATGATTGAATTTCTACTTTTGATAGTGATTTTGCTAGCTCTGAAATGTAATCTAATTTTCTGGTTATCATTGAAAATGTAGAAGTGAGCCATATCCTGATAGTATATTATAGTACAGGGGAGTTTGCTGTGGACATTACAATCATGTATTATTGCAACCAGGGATATATTGGACAAGAACATTGTTCTGTTCAAGAGGAAAGATTGTAGGCAAATAAGTAATATACTAAACATAACATTGCAACTATTCCTTTTTAAAAGGATGATAACATTATTTGTATTCTCTTTCTATAAATATAAAATATCAAGCATGAAAATAATCCTAATTTTGTAATGGAATGCTCATTTTAATAAATATCATCATCATCATCATCATCATCATCATCATCATCATCATCATCATCATCATCATCATCATCATCATCAAGGAAATAGAGGTCTCCACAGAAGGAGGCATCGCAATAGTTTACAGTCAGTTTGAGACAGGATTACAATTGTGTTGAAAGAGGTAGGATATGTCTGCAGTGTGTTCTGTTAGAAGAGGCCCTGCCTCAAGGTTCTTACAACCTATAGGGAGTGTAAATTGAAGCATTGGGTACATAGGATGAGAGGGTTGGTGAGTTTCAGAATACAATAGATCAGCTGTAGAAATACCAAACATCAGCGAACGACAGCAAATGGCGACACCTTTTGGCTGCCCTTCAGCTAAAGGTGAGGTGGCCTTTGGCGTGGCTCTTGTTCTCATGCTGTTAACCCATCCCATGCTGGCTTGGTGGACAGGGGCAGTGAAAGCATATTGGAGAGCCTCTATTAGGGAGACGCCTTTGGGGCGACTCAGGTATTATGTCCTAGAGATTATTTTGTAGACATCTCTTATTATAACAATTGTATGTATTAATGTATAGAAGCTGTTATGCAAGTTATGGTTTATTGCAGGCTTGACATTCAGTGATCCAGAAGTCATAACAGTAACTTTTTTTTTTTTTACGAAAATTATACATCAGGGTACAAATATTACACTTAAGAGTAAATATTACTGTTATATTTACAGTAGCTTTCCTGACTGTTTGGCTGACTAGTTGCAGACAGGACAACTCTCAGTGACTGAAATATCAGTCATTGACTGAGTAAAAGATATGTGAGGAGAGATTGTGAGTAATATAGAGGGAATGAGTGGTTGAAATAAGCGGGAATAGTGGGTGATTTGGGAAAGAGAGTGGGTGATATGGAAGAGTGAGTGGGTGATTTTGGGAGAGAGTATGTGGGTGACATGGGAGAGATCAGCTAGGTGATATGGGAAAGAGAGTGGGGGATGTGGAGGCATTGGGGTATGGGACATGAGTCTGGGGGAAAAATAACTTTAAGTTTCCACTCTATTCCAGGTGCAGGAGAGGGGGCGAGAGGGAGAGGGGGAGAGAGGGAGAGGTGGAGAGAGAGAGGAGAAGGGGGAGTGAGAGTTTCAATTTAGTAGTGTCACCAGATATATATATATATATATATATATATATATATATATATATATATATATATATATATATATATATCCCCTCAGGCGTCCTCCAAATAAATTAGGTAGACATGCCTGTGCTGAAAAAGGAGCACACCTGAGGTACCTGGCTGAGAGATATGCTGATGGCTATGCAAAGAATATTTAAATGATCCCATCCCACACTTCTTTAAATGATTTCCATACCAACTATACTGTATAGAGCTGAAAAGCCTAAGGCACCAACCGAATGACTAGAATAGTATACAACCCAAATAGGACTAGAGCCAACAAGCACTGCTTTACTTGGCCACAGCTCTAGCAGTTTGAGCTAAACCAGCTGATTACAAGCAGTGCACCACTGTATACAACTAGTACACTATACCTCCTGGGGATATTTATTTTGTTGATTGTCACCTTGAAAGGACTTCAAGCACAAAGTAATAATATGTACTGAATGCAATGAGTTATCTGCCATGGGTACATAAGGCTCTAAAAGGGAATCCGTGAGCGGAAAACCTGTCTTTGAAGTGGGAGTCATAAAATCAGCAATGGGTACCTCAGTGCAGTATATGCAAAGGACTCAGTGCGAGGTAAACTAGTTTTTAAAGTAGGGGCCATAGAATCAGCAATGTTTACATCAGACGCTGCAGGATAATCCAGAAGAGGTGAACTTCTCTTTGAAGTGGGAGCCAGACAATCAGCCTTTCGAGGCACTGCAGGGGAGTCAGTGTAATGTAAACTTGTCTCTGAAGTGGGATATTGAGAAACAGCAATTGTTATAACAAGCATTGCAGGGAGATCAGTGAGGTGAACATATCTTTGTAGCGGGAGCTTTAGGGGCTTAATATATAAGGCTTCATAAAAAAAATCGCAGGTCCGGTTACGCCGCCAGGTTTTTGAGCGTTGCTATCACGGTATTCAGAAAGCCTCGATTACCTTTGATAGAAAATGTCCCAAAATGGGCAAGTAGCTGGCGACGTGATGATCGCATCTCCCAAAAGGGCTTACCCGGTGATTTGTTCCAGGTCCAGGGACTCCCTGCTTCCCGATATACTGGCCCCATTATAGGGTGCCGGTATCTCCTATGCATTTAAATGTCTCACGTCACGTGATCGTGGGAATAAAATGCATAGGAGATTCTGGCACCCCATAACAGGCCTGAATCTCAGGAATCAGGGGGTCACCGGACTTCAAATCAATGCGGTTCTGCTCCGGAGATCCCCTGCACATCTACACTAGTATTAAAATGTGTATTAAAACAGCTTCATTACATTAGCGGCTAGCCGCTAAGGCAATGAAGTGTGAAACCTCATTAGCCTGTTTCTTGGGGCAGAGTGGGTGGATGAAGGGGGTAGTAGTCCCAAGGTTGGTAGTTAGGCCTGCCTGGAAGGTTGCGGGAGGAGTTAGCCCCTTCACTATAGTAGCGGTGGGAACAGCTAAGGTAATGAAGGGGTTAAAAAGTCCCGCTACCCCCCAGAAGGCCTAAACACTCACCCTTGGTGGATGTTGACACATGTCACATGTCACAAAACTAACTTAACACATCACATGGTACACAAACCAATGGGATTTTCTTCAATCCCATTGGCTTTAATACCATGTGATATGAGACATGTGGTTTTAAGGATGTGACGTACCTCCCTTGGAGATGACGTCACATCCTAAAAAAAAAGAGATGGGGACATCATACAATGTCCAATTGGATTGGAGCTGTACCATCTGAACCTAAAATGTGCAGTCACGGGCCCTATATAAGGCCTGTTCCATCTCATTTTAGCTCAAGAAAATGATGAGACAACTTCTGTTGGTGGATTTACTATGGGGCTCTATTGGATTACAAAAAAAGAAGATAGAAGATTAAAGAAAAGAAGAAAAGAGTGTATTATGTATGTTTTTATTTGTATAGCGCCATTAATGTACATAGAGTTTCACAGCAGTAATAGTTACATTCATATAAATAATAAGATATAAATAACACATAATCATATATAAATAACACAAAGGGAAGAAGTGTTTCAGACTTAAAAGTAACATTTAGGAAAATGATTCCCTGCTCCAAAGAGCTTACAATCTAATTGGTTGGTAGGAAGAACGTACAGAGACAGTAGGGGGGCATTCTGGTACGTGCGTCTGCAGGGGGCCAAGGTTAAAGTATGAGGTGTTAATTATCAGCCATCAAGCTTACCCATATGCTTCCTTAAGCAGGTGTTTTAAGGTGGTTATAAGGTGGATAGAGAGGGTGCTACTCGGGTATTGAGGGGAAGGGCATTCCAGAGGTGTGGGGCAGTCAGTGGGAAATGTTTAAGGCGGAAGAGGGCTTTGGATACAAAAGGAGTAGAGAGAAGACATCCTTGAGCAGAACGCAAGAGTCGGGATGGAGTATAGCGAGAAATTAGAGCTGAGATGTAAGGAGGAGCAGAAGAGTGTAAAGCTTTAAAAGTGAGGCGGAGAATTGAGTGTGTGATACGGGATTTGATAGGAAGCCAGGAGAGGGATTTCAGCAGGGGAGACGCTGAGACAGATTTCGGAAATAGCAGAGTGATTCTGGCAGCAACGTTAAGGATAGGTTGTAGTGGAGTCAGGTGGGAGGCAAGAAGGCCGGACAGCAGGAGGTTACAGTAATCAAGACGGGAGAGAATGAGGGCCCGAGTCAAAGTTTTAGCAGTCGAGCAGCAGAGGAAAGGGCGTATCTTTGTAATATTGCAAAGGAAAAAGGGACAGGTTTTAGAAACGTTTTGAATGTGAGAAAAGAATGTGAGAGAGGAGTTGAGTGTGACCCCTAGGCAGCGTGCTTGGGCTACTGGGTAAATGATGGTACTTCCATCAGTAATGTAGAAGGAGGGAATAGGGCCAGGTTTGGGAGGAAGTATGAGGAGCTCTGTTTTTGCCATGTTTAGTTTAAGTCGGCGGGGGGCCATCCAGGATGATATAGCCGACAGACATTCAGAAACTTTAATCTGTACCGCAGGTGTAAGGTCAGGGGTAGAAAAGTAAATTTGTGTGTCGTCAGCATGTAGGTGATATTTTAACCCAAGAGAAGTGATTAGGTCACCTAGAGAGAGTGTGTAAAGAGAAAAGAGAAGAGGTCCCAGGACAGAGCCCTGGGGTACCCCCACAGAGAGATCGATAGAGGAGGAGGTGTTTGCAAAAGAGACACTGAAAGTACGATGGGAGAGGTAAGAAGAGATCCAGGAAAGAGCTTTATTATGAATGCCAAGAGTAAGGAGAATGTGAAGGAGAAGAGGGTGGTCCACAGTATCAAATGCTGCAGAGAGGTCGAGCAATATGAGAAGAGTGAAATGACCTCTGTCTTTGGCAGCATGGAGGTCATTAGTTATTTTACTGAGGGCTGTCTCAGTACAGTGAGCAGTGCGGAAGCCAGATTGTAGAGGGTCCAGGAGAGAATAGGTGTTGAGAAAATGGAGCAAGCGAGAGAATACAAGACATTCAAGAAGTTTAGAGACAAAAGGCAGGAGGGAGACAGGTCGATAGTTAGAAAGACAGGTAGGGTCAAGCTTGCAGTTTTTGAGTTATGGTATAATTGTTGCATGCTTGAAGGAGGATGGAAAGGTACCAGAGTAGAAAGAGGCATTAAAAATGTGTGTGAGCATAGGGATTATAGTAGGAGCAAGAGGTTTTAGGAGATGGGAGGGTATGGGGTCAAAGGGCATGTGGTAGAGGGAGAAGATGCGATCAACAATGACACATCCTCCTCCATGACAGCGGATAAACCATCAATGAATGCAAGAGGACAGTTAGGAAGAGGTGTAGGATGGGAGGAGGATACAGAGGGGATGGCCTGACGTATGGATTCCACCTTTTCTTTGAAATTGTCGGCAAAGTCCTGAGGTGAGATGGAGGAAGAACAGGTAGAAGAGGGTGGTCTGAGTAGTGAGTCAAAGACAGAGAAGAGTCGGCGTGGATTAGACTTGTGCGTGTTGATTAGTGAGGAAAAGTAGGTTTGTTTAGCTTGAGAGAGGGCAGAGTTGAAACAGGATAGCATACATTTGTAGTGAAGGAAGTCTGCGAGAGTGTGAGATTTCCTCCAGAGGCATTCAGATGAACACGCGCAGGAATGCAGCATGCGCGTGTGGGAATTTAGCCAGGGTCTGGGGTTAGAAGGGCGAGAACGGCAGAGAGAAAGCGTTGCATGTAGATCAAGAAAGGAGGATAGGGCAGAGTTGTAGTTCATGACTAGGTTGTCAGGGTCTGGAGCAGAGCTGAGAGGGTAGAGGGAGGAGCATAAAGAGGAATCAAAAGCTAGTAGGTTAATAGAGTGCAGGTCTCTGCAGAAGTGAGGTGTAGATGGAGGTGGAGAAGGGGAGAAGAGAGAAAGAGATGAGGTGATGGTCAGGGAGAGGAAAAGGGGATATGGAGAAATCGGAGAGAGAGAAGTTTTTAGTGAAAACCAGGTCTAGGTAGTCGCCATCTTTGTGGGTGCTGGCTACAGTACACTGTTGAAGGCCAAAAGAAGAGGTTAGAGAGAGAAAGCGAGAAGCCCAAGGGAGAGAGGGGTCATCAATGTGGCAATTGAAGTCCCCAAGGAGAAGAACAGGGGAGTCTGAGGAGAGAAAGAAAGAGAGCCAGGATTCAAAGTTAGAGAGAAAGGCAGAAGGGGGATGAGTAGAGGTAAGTGGATGATAGATGACAGCCACATGGACAGGGAGAGGAGAAAAGATCTGGACAGTGTGAGCCTCAAAGGAGGTAAAAGCAAGAGAGGGTGGAATAGTAAGGGTACGGTAGCGGCTAATAGAGGAGAGTAGAAGCCCCACCCCTCCATTCCTACCATCACGGCGCAGAGTGTGGGAGAAAGAGAGGCCATCATAAGAGAGGGCAGCTTCCAGTGCAGTGTCAGACTGAGTGAGCCAGGTCTCAGTTAAAGCAAAGAGAAGCAGGAGTGAGAGAAAAAGAAGTCATGCACAGAAAGGAACTTTTTGGAAAGGGAGCGTGCAGTCCAAAGGGCACAGGAAAAAGGGAGAGAGGAAGGAGGGTGACAGGGGATGGGTATGAGGTTAGAGGGGTTAACACCCAAAGGAGTAGAAGTTGTATGTGGAAGGAGAGGACGGGAGCACACAGAAATAAGGCAGGGACCAGGATTGGGAGAGTAATCCCCAGAAGCGAGGAGGAGAAGCCTGGATAGAAAGAGAACGTGTGAGGCTGATTTGTAGGGGTGCGTTTTAGTGCAGGGGATATAGCTGTGTGGTGTTAGATGGCACAGACAAGAAAGGAGTTCATGTGAACTGAGAAGTGGCGGAGGAAGGAGATGGAGATATATGAATAGAGTTAGAGACATAATGAGGCTGGTAGAAGGAGGTGCGTATTTTGAAAAGAAGTGAGGTCAAAGCAAATAAAAACAGGAGTGGCGGCATTGCACCAATAGTGCCAGGAAACACAGTCTGGGATAGATAATGTCCTCCTTTCCAGCACTGTTCAAAATCCAGGATTCTGGGCCAGTAGGTGTTGTCCACTTTTTTCCCTCCTGTTAAACTCCCTGTTCACATCCACACTGTATTCTACTTAAAACATGCTACTTTCAATGAATGCTGCTTGCCCCTGAATAATGTACCTGATGCTGATCTTCAAGGAGGATGGAGTCAGGGATTTTGAGGTTGAAGACTTCAAAGGTAAGAAAAATATTTAATGTACAGTATGTAAATGTCTTTTTTCAGATTTTTTTATTATATTTATTTATCTTTATGTTTTTCATTGCCCTTTAGGCTACAGATAAATACAGTGACAGGCAATGTTTTTTTTTTTGCAAATGCTTGTTTTGTATTGATTGGTATTTTTTCTATTTCTGTTTATTGTTTTGATAAAATTGTTTGGAATTTGTCTGGCTTGTTTTTAGTACCTTGTAGGATTGGTAAGCGGTTTAAATTAATTAATTGTTTTGTTGGCTAGTGCTTTTATTGATTTATTTAATGGATTGGTTGGCTAGTGGTTTTATTTTTTAATTGATTTGTTGGCTAGTGCTTTTACGTATTTCTTGACTTGGTTGAATAGCTGCCTATTTAATTTAAGTCTTATGTTTTGAAATAACATACAGGCATACCCTGCATTAGCGTACTGTCAGGGTTCTGCTCGCCACAAACCAGGGTCGGACCGCGAGGCTGAGGTGGGGTTGTAAAAGCACCGACCTGAGACCGCGCAGGCTGATCCGGATTGCGCAGTTCGTTGTCATATATCGCAGGATCAGGATAGGAGAAGACAGCGTCGTCGTTGTACAAGCCAGGGTCAGGACAGGAGACATCAGGATAAAGATTGTTCAAGCAATAGTTCGGCAACATGTAGTCAGGAGAGCCCCGCTTCAGCTTAGGAGCGCGGGGTTGGCCTCTGCGCGTGCGTCGACCATGGCCCATGGTGCTGGTCACAGGAGATGGTAAGCAGACCAGCGTAGCACACCGCCTAGCTGCACGGGTAAACCAGTGCTACAGCGCAAGAGTCCTGAGCGGACTGGGGAATGCTCTGTCTCAGCGCAGGAACCAGGACACGGCCTCTCTAGATTAGGGAAAGAGTAGGCCCCAGGAACCAGGAAGCTGAAGATACACAGGGAAACCTCCGCTTCAGTGCAGGAATCCAGGAGACTGAAGAACGCAGGGACGAAACATCCGCTTCAGTGCAGGAATCCAGGAGGCTGAAGGACGCAGGGACAAAACCTCTGCTTCGGCACAGGAGAACAGGAGGCTGAAGGACGCAGGACGGAACCTCCGCTTCAGCACAGGAGAACAAGCGGGAGCTTGAAGGAAGCTGAAGGACGCAGGACGGAACCTCCGCTTCAGCACAGGAGAACAAGCAGGAGCTTGTGGCAGAACAGGTTGTGACATCCAGTAAGGACTATGCTCGGCAAGGAGCATTATGGGAAAGCAATACTTAAAGGCCTGTGGGCCAATCCCCGGCGGGGGTGTGAAGGTACTTCTCCAATGAGTGAATGCAAGTATAGGTTGCAGTGATATGCTGCACAGCTGCAGTAGATACCAGAGGGA
Organism: Ascaphus truei; assembly: GCF_040206685.1. Taxonomy (NCBI): domain Eukaryota; kingdom Metazoa; phylum Chordata; class Amphibia; order Anura; family Ascaphidae; genus Ascaphus; species Ascaphus truei. The sequence continues at coordinate 494,022,339 of NC_134483.1, read as the reverse complement.
GTGTGTATTGCTTTGGTGAGTGAATCCAGGCTGCAGAAAACATCAGGAGAGCTGTTCCAGAACTGCACCGGTCTGCAAGGTAAGGCAACCAGTAAACCGCGGAGCGGATTCCTTACAGTACCCCCCCCCCCCCCCCTTCACGCGAGACCTCCGGCCGAACATGAGCACTCATAGAGTTGGAGGACCGGGAATTGTTGCTGAACCGTCTAGGATTGGGGTTAGAGTCGTGCTCCCGAGACTCGTGGTTAGTCCTTAGTGTACCCCCACCCCCCGGTGAGAACTGTGGCCAGACAGGACCATCCATGGGCCTTGGGGACATTGAGTTGTTCCTAAAATTCTTTAGGTAGAAAGGGCATCCGTAAACGAGCAGTTCTTTGGTGAGTACAGTTCTAGGATATGAGATTGATGGAAGAAACATCCTTGGTACATGGCTCGCCTCGCAAAATGTCTAGGAAATCAAGGGCTGTGAAGAACCAGAGAGTTCCAGAGCAGAAACGGCAGAAGAACCCCCACTGAAAGCCCAGTCTTTAATAAAGGAACCTGAATCTAGGATCAGCGGCCCTGATAGTTGATCGAATACACCAGGAGGAACTTTGTAACAGAAAAACTCTTGGCTGACCACTGCATGTTGGAATCTGTGAGGAATTTTTCCTCTAGAAGGCTCCCAGGTAATGGTTAGTAAGGGTATAGGCTGGTTGGAAGCATCTCCCGGTATTGGTATGGAAGGTGACAAGGCAAGCAGTAAACCAGGCATAGGGACCGAAATCTTGGGATACGTACAGAGTATTTCCAACTGAGAGGAAATAACAGGGGCAACCGAAAATTCCGAGGGACAAAACCATGGTTTAGCAGGAGCAGAGAAGCAAACAACAGTAGAGCTCTTCAATACTGGTAAATCTTCATTGGGAGATAGTATTGTCAGTGAATCAGGAATAGTCCTTGGGATTTTCAAATCAGTAGCTTGAGAAAAAGGCAGAGCCAGGGTAGTGGTGGGAGGGAAGCTAACATCAGAAGCTGAAGTCTGTACCTCAGTGACAGGGCCCTGAGAATCAACAAGCAGCAAGTATGAACTATGAAAAGTCTTAATGACAGGCACCTTAGGAGTACAAGAAGTCCTCTCTAAAACTGCAATGGCCCTAACCACAGGGGTACCTAACCTGAAAAAAACATGAATAGGTGTGTTTTCTAGTGCAAAATCTCTGATCACAGGACTCCTAACCGATAGTGAGGGTGTCTGGGTTTGATTAGAGAAAAAATCAGATGTATTGATAAGTGACTTAGAACAATTACTGAGGTTCTAGATTTGCTGGACATGTGATAAAAAATACCCTTTAAGACAGGAGCTTTAACTTCTTCCCAGAGTAACCTCATGTTTGCTGGGGCATATTTAGACACAGTACTGAGGGACTGGGTTTCAGCAAAGGCAGGACAGCTAAAAAGCTCAGATTTAAACCCCAGGACTTGTAATATATGCATGGTGACCTCAGACAGTACTAAGGGAGTGACCACAGATATGCTGATCCCTGGAGGATTAGCCTGGACAGAGAAATCAGGGAGACCCCCAGGCAGGATACTCATTGTAGGAAGAGCTTCAGAATCAGAAGGAGAATCATTACCTCTCAGAGTCTCAAAACTAGTAAGACACAATTCAGCGAAAAGGGAAACCGTGTGCAAGCTTTTTACTAATCTATATGAAAAAGCGTCACTTTTGGGAGAAAACCGTGCGTCAGCAAACATTCCTGGGAACACAATATGAACCCCAGGAGGGACATACAGACTACTGTATGCTTTTAACCCTAAGCTTAAAGAGGAGGAGAACTCAGACAGTACACGGGGGTTAATCATAACTGTACTGGTCTCTGAAGTAGGTATTTGGTAAGGAATGTCTGGGAAACCAGAAATTACTGCAGACTCCATAATGTGGGAACTATGCGCTGAAGCAGGGATCACCGCTATGTGGGCGACAGGCTGGTTCAGTAAAATACCCGGGAGAAAGAACTCTGTGACCAAGCTTAGGGAAAAACCTGACTCCTGAATACATTTATCAGGAACCAGAACTTTAGCCGAAGTCTCCGGAGACGAAACTGCGGAAACTTGAGCTGAAGCAGGGGATTTATAGCAATGAATATCTAAGGGCTCCGTACGGTTATGGGAATCCCTCAATGCAACCTCTGCTGTCTGACTTGTGGACTCATTCTCTGAGGCTAAAACGAAGGCATTAACTTGGAGGCAGCAAGAATTTACAGGGGTTAATGCAGACAATGCCTGAGAGTAAAACATAGGTAATCTTCTCTCTGTATTAGGAGAGACCAGGAATCTCTCCTCTGGAGCTAGGGGCGTGACCATGGCTGACAGAGAACAGGGATTTACCAAAGGAAACTCAGAGAGCTGCCACACAGGGGTTAATACAGAAATGACCCTGGGAACAGAACTTAGGGATTCTTTCTCTGAAGGGGAAAGCGCACAGGACTGCCTAGCAGAGGTTAAAGCTGGAAAACCCTCAAGACCTAAAGAGAGGGATTCAGAGCTAGAAATAGGGGGACTAAGGAACTTATTCTCTGATACTAGAACCTTAGTGTTGGGTAGAGAAACATATGTATCCTCCAGGGGAACCTCACAGGACTGATCGGCAGGGGTTAACGTAGACATATCATTGGTGTCAGGGAACCCGGGCATACAATCAGAGCTAGGGACTGTGGCTGTTACTACGTTAGGAGATATTGCTAATGGGTTCGTTTGGTCATCTCCCGGAGAGGGAGATACGTCCCCCGGTTTAGCGACAGGACTGGCAGCAGAGAAAAACCGCCAGTGGACGGCGTTAGCGGCCAGGGGGCGATCCTGTTTTAACAAGCAATCATCCAATACCACGGAAAGTACATGCAGCGTGTCGTGAGCGAGAGCCACCATGACGGAAGGGTCTGGGAGTACTAAAGGAATGTCCAATGATAAAGCCAGGGCATTGAGTGTACTACAGGCGTTGACCAGTTCCACAGGACTCACCTTATCCCCAGTTAAAGGGGAATCAGGGGAGAAAACACTGTTTTCACTGGCCAGAACACTGGCCAGATACTGTTTTAAGTCTCTGAGGCAGTAAGCCTTACAAACCAGATCATTACGGCATTTCTTTTGCAAGGGAGTTAAGCCCTCCGACATAAACGGATCTTCAATCAGGGGTATTATATCGCACAAATAATCATTCTCAAACTGGGACTGGTCTACAGACCGGGACAGGTTTTTAGGAAAAAACTTACCAACCAGCACCTCAGCGGGGTCCGAGTTTGTGGGGCCGAGCATACTGTCAGGGTTCTGCTCGCCACAAACCAGGGTCGGACCGCGAGGCTGAGGTGGGGTTGTAAAAGCACCGACCTGAGACCGCGCAGGCTGATCCGGATTGCGCAGTTCGTTGTCATATATCGCAGGATCAGGATAGGAGAAGACAGCGTCGTCGTTGTACAAGCCAGGGTCAGGACAGGAGACATCAGGATAAAGATTGTTCAAGCAATAGTTCGGCAACATGTAGTCAGGAGAGCCCCGCTTCAGCTTAGGAGCGCGGGGTTGGCCTCTGCGCGTGCGTCGACCATGGCCCATGGTGCTGGTCACAGGAGATGGTAAGCAGACCAGCGTAGCACACCGCCTAGCTGCACGGGTAAACCAGTGCACAGCGCAAGAGTCCTGAGCGGACTGGGGAATCCTCTGTCTCAGCGCAGGAACCAGGACACGGCCTCTCTAGATTAGGGAAAGAGTAGGCCCCAGGAACCAGGAAGCTGAAGATACACAGGGAAACCTCCGCTTCAGTGCAGGAATCCAGGAGACTGAAGAACGCAGGGACGAAACATCCGCTTCAGTGCAGGAATCCAGGAGGCTGAAGGACGCAGGGACAAAACCTCTGCTTCAGCACAGGAGAAAAGGAGGCTGAAGGACGCAGGACGGAACCTCCGCTTCAGCACAGGAGAACAAGCGGGAGCTTGAAGGAAGCTGAAGGACGCAGGACGGAACCTCCGCTTCAGCACAGGAGAACAAGCAGGAGCTTGTGGCAGAACAGGTTGTGACATCCAGTAAGGACTATGCTCGGCAAGGAGCATTATGGGAAAGCAATACTTAAAGGCCTGCGGGCCAATCCCTGGCGGGGGTGTGAAGGTACTGCTCCAATGAGTGAATGCAAGTATAGGTTGCAGTGATATGCTGCACAGCTGCAGTAGATACCAGAGGGAGTGTGTATTGCTTTGGTGAGTGAATCCAGGCTGCAGCAAACATCAGGAGAGCTGTTCCAGAACTGCACCGGTCTGCAAGGTAAGGCAACCAGTAAACCGCGGAGCGGATTCCTTACACGTACGCAATGGGACCGGAGCATGTATGTAAAGTGAAAATGTACTTAAAGTGAAGCACTACCATTTCCCCACTTATCGATGCATGTACTGTACTGCAATCGTCTTTTACGTGCATAACTGATGTAAATAACGCATTTGTAACAGGCTCTATAGTCTCCCCGCTTGTGCACAGCTTCGGTACAGGTAGGGAGCTGGTATTGCTGTTCAGGGCGTGACGACAGGCGCATGCGTGAGATGCAGTTTGCCTATTGGGCGATATGTACTTACTCGCGAGTGTACTTAAAGTGAGTGTACTTAAAGCGGGGTATGCCTGTAATTGTAATTGTTTTTCTGTTTTGGTGATAGATCGTTTTGATTCCTGTGTACTATTAGGCTTTTTAATTCTTTTATTGTTGCGGTGTTTAGATGCTTGTGTATTTCTTTTATTATTGTGTATTTTTGGCCTTAATGATTTTTATTAGGTTGACCATTAACTGCTATAGTGGCTTATCATGCCCATATTATAAGGGTATGATATACCACTGTGCCAATCAATAGGTACAGGGTGGGTGTAGTGGGTCAGGGGTGGGTGGTTAGGCCTCCTGGGTGAGTAGTGGGGGATGGGTGTTAAACCCTTAATTATTATTGGGGCGGTTTGGGTGGGCTAATTTTCCAGGTGAGGATATGAGGGGAAATATGATGGAGGGAAAGTGTAATAAACTGTTAATGGAGTATGGTGAGAAAAACTAACTGGTGTTCTTGTTGATGTGATAACATGTACAGTAGGTATAACTCCTAACAATAGAAATTCTAAGACAATATGGCAAACATATGCTTGTTTAACAAAAAAGAGAATAATTAATAAAAAATCAATATCGAATATAAATTCACAAAATTCTCTTTGATACCACATAAAGGACTTGTAAAATCCTTCAACTCTTTGGCAGAATTTTTAAGGATTCACATTTAATTGTTGTACCATCACATTTTTATTGCATCCATTTTTATTGCATTTGCATTGATTTTAACATTTTGAGACTAAATACACTTTTTTGAGCTTTTTCACTTGATATTGTTAGTGTTTATCTTTTTTTTATTTCACGTAATATAAAAGGAGACATAATATGAATAAGCGTGTCATACATAAAAGTAACATTAGGGAAATATTCCAGCCCAGAAGATCTCACAGTTTAGATTCGTAGTCTCAAACTCAATCCTCTTGTCTAGATCAATCTGAAACTCACCAGCCCTTTTAACCCCTGTACCCAATTTTCCAATTCTATCTGTCCATGAAATGTCTGTGAATTGACTGTATAACCACTGTTCATTTAATGTAACCATGTATTTTTATAACTCTGTGTCCAGGACATACTTGAAAACGAGAGGTAACTCTCAATATATTACTTCCTGGTAAAACATTTTTATAATAAATAAATAAATAAAATAGATGGTAAGTAGTAGAGATGGGGGAATCCAACCAAATCCGTTTTCAGGATTTTAGCTGATGTTACCCACAAAATCTGTTTCAATCCGCACAGACTCATCAAAAGCCATTATTGGATACAACCCATGGACGGATTTATAGAATTCAATTGACAGATTAAGCAATGCGATGGTGGATTCTCAAGAAGATTCTCAGAACACCCCACCTGATGCCAACTGTGAGGCAAACTCTATAACCATCCCAGCGAACTCAGCATGGGTGTATTCTGCCCAGATACTAGAGCACACCAATGCCAAGAACAACACCCCAATGTACATTGGAACCTCCTCTTTCAAACACTGCTTTCTGGTCTAATAAATAGCCAGCTTAACAAATGCTAGGAGAAAATTGGTGAGGAGGTCCCTAGGCTTATTTCCCTCAGACACTGGGCATCTTTCAAGTGGTCTTATACAAGCTTAACCAAAAGTTGTGGAGCAGAAATTCAAATACTAAGAAAGAAAAGATTCCATTTTGGCTGCACTCAGGAAAACACCCTGTAGTAATAAAATATAAACTTTAGTGAATATAATAAAATAAATGGGCCCTGAAACAACGGCAAAAAAGAACTGGTATAAAAAACAATTTAAAATAGAGGTAGGTGTGTGCTTATAGTAGATGCCAATAATATTATATATGTATATATATATAATATATATATGTATATATCACAAATACTGTACATTTTTCACTATATACTGTATATATATTTTTTTCCCATGCGCTATAGCCATATCTGCTTGGAGATCTATTTTGAACCTTTTCACTACTTATAATAGTGAAAGTACTATCTCTTAAGCTGCAGGGAAAGTGAGGAGTTCTTACACTTTTATTCCACACATTGACACATTTATATACACGTTGTAGTGCATATTATTTGCAAATAAAACTGCACTTTAATACTGTGGTATTGTTATAGATATTGTACAGCACGAATTAACGCATTGCATTCCCAATGGATATAAAAATACAACATTGCGACTGTGCACTTCAAAATGGAAACATATAATATCATTGTTAGTGCTGGTCCTGTACAATCATCTTCTTGTGCTGAATCTGTATACTGTGAGTGTTTGTACTCATACTATGAGGCTGTTATGCATCATTCCTTGAAGTCAAAGGCCTCGGACATGGTGCCTCGGGCCGCGCTGAGCCGTGCTCCTGCTCTGCCTCGCCTGCTCAAGCAGGTGCTTTTTTGCACCTTTTTTGAATCCGAGATCTGTCTCAGCATCTCCCCTCATGAAATCACTCTCCTGGCTTCCTATCAAATCCCGCATCTCACACTCCATTCTTCTCCTCACTTTTAAAGCTTTACACTCTTCTGCCCCTCCTTACATCTCAGCCCTAATTTCTCGTTATGCACCATCCAGACTCTTGCGTTCTTCTCACGGATGTCTTCTTTCTACCCCCTTTGTATCTAAAGCCCTCTCCCGCCTTAAACCCTTTTCACTGACTGCCCCTCACCTCTGGAATGCCCTTCCCCTCAGTACCCGACTAGCACCCTCTCTATCCACCTTTAAGACCCACCTTAAGACACACTTGCTTAAAGAAGCATATGAATAGCACTGTGGCTATTCTAAACACATAATAAATCAAGCTTGGCCCCCTGCAGATGCACTTACCAGAACTCCCTCCTACTGTCTCTGTACGTTCTCCCTACCTACCAATTAGACTGTAAGCTCCTCGGAGCAGGGACTCCTCTTCCTTAATGTCTAAAGCACTTACTCCCATGATCTGTTATTTATATTATCTGTTATTTATTTGATTACCACATGTATTACTGCTGTGAAGCGCTATGTACATTAATGGCGCTATATAAATAAAGACATACAATACAATACAATCCTGGCAGATGAGGCAGTGAGCGCGTTTTGGGGGCGGAGGCGGGGCGAAGGCGGGAGGCGGGGCTAGTCCCTCGCTCCCATTGGATGGAAACAAAAGAAAACAGTGCACAACGCCAAATAGTGAAGCAAATTCAACAATATATTATAGAATTAAAAAGGGGGTAATATATCTGCGTACATGAAAAAAGTTGGTAAAAGGCATGTAGTGTGTATCACACTGTTTACCACTCGGCAGCTGTTAGCTGTAGATTCAGGTGCTTGCTTCCCTCTGCTGCTGCAGCTCAGTTGATTCTGGGGCAGGACGTCAGTCTTTTCACTCCCAAGGGGATTTCCCTTCATGCAGCCAGGTTCAGCAGCTGGTACTGGGGCTCGGTGAAATCGCTCCTGCTTCCTGGCCGATATGAAGCTGCTCCTGTACCTCGGCAGGTGTATCCTCTGCACAGAGGTTAAAACGCAGCTTGCTGGGGTGCCCTCAGCGTGCCACGATGCAGCAGTGGTGGATTCAATAGGGAAGTTTGAACAGTCTTACAAAGTCTCTCACAAGTGTCCAAAACAGCACACAGGATGAAATAAAAACAGGCCAATACATAGACAAAGGCCAATGTAAGCAGATATAGGGCAATAGAATGTTTCCATTCTCTTAGTGTGTGTGGTGTGCTGAGCCACCCCTGCGTTTACAGCTGCAGACGCCATTATCCCCAACACGGTTATGTGGCACTTATTATTTAATGTTTAATTATCTCACTGTGGGAGTTGTGGTTTAATTTTTTATAAATTTTTTATCACTAAATTGATGGTATAGTCACTGCACTGTATATATTTATACATTTAAACTTTATAGGTAGTTAGGTAGTAGCGCACAGTTTTGTTTTTTGTGTTTGCTCCGATTGGATTTTTGCGGTCACGTGACCGCTCCTCCGCTCCCCTCAGCGCGAAAATTTAAACCTGCCTGTCTCCTGAAATTTTCTGAGCCTCCACACGCATGCGGAAGCGTGCGGAAGCGGCTCCTAAAGCCGCGCTGATTACAGATGCAGGGGGTAAGTGCATCTGCTCAGCGCGGCTCAGTGCGGCTCACCGCAGCTCAGCGGGGTCTGCTTTACATGTCCCAGGCCTAAGAGTTAGAAGTGTGGCCTTGTTTTCATGCTGTTGTAACCCGTGGTGACGTCATGCGCCTCCGTGATTGTCAGGATCATTGCTAATTATCACATTTTATAAATAAGAAAGGTTGTATATTACAAGAGACAGGGTGCCCAATGCTACATCCCAATGATAAAGGGAGGTCTTTTCATTTTGCTGGAGGAACAGGACCTTTAATGGTTCTTCTCCTCTTACAGAGGTAAAAGGAAGGGTTCACAGGGTAGTGTAGAACCTGCATTAATTTGGTTATACCTTGGGATTGGTATGTAGGCTCATGACGCTTTGGCCAAAGGGTTAAATAAATAACCAAGTATTTAATATTATTATTGAAGTATTTAACTTTATATTTTTTACCATATATGTTTTGTCAATGGGATGTAGCATTGGGCACCCCTGTCTCTTGTTACTGCTGCGGCCGAGTTTATTCGAGCATTTGCCCGTTCTCGGCCGCAGCAGTAACCTGGCGCGCGCCGGAGGGTGCCGGGCGCGCGCCAAAGCCTCGGAGGAGAGGCCCGCCGATCGGGGCTTCCCCCTCTCCTCACCGGGTCCGCCGGGTCCCCCGGAACGTCCCGCCGCCGTCCTCACATCCGCGCGACACCAGGGCTCCCTCGGGGAGCCCTGGGCACGCGTACAGGCGGCACAGGCACCCGATGACGCGTGACCGCGCATCGTTGATGCGCGGCACGCTGAGGGAGTGCGGCTCGCAAGCCGGGACATATCCCGGCTTGCGGAATGAGCCGTACTCGAATAAAGTGTGCCGCCTGTGTATATACAATTGCCATGCTCAGTAGCTCTTTTGTTGACATAAATATATATATATTCATGATGTGGTGGGTGTGGGAGTTTGAGCTAGCTGGGAATGTGTGTTAATCAATTTCTGAAAGGTTGTATATTATTTTATGCCGTGATGAAGGTCCTTATGGACAGAATCATAATTTTTATGTATTCTTGGTTATAGTAATAATTATCAATTCTGCTTAAAGTGCCCAGCTTTCAGATGGTTTTTGAATACACAACAAGCCACTGACAGTAGTGACAGTGGCAAGTCAGTTTATGGCTAATTATGCAGCCACAGCAGCCGCAAGTCTTAGTTAAGTTTAGTTTATCTCAGACAGTCAGTCTCTCTGAGAGGAGATGAACAATTTAAAACTGAACAAGCTGTGCAGAGGCCAACCTGCCAATGCCACACCCTGGCCTGTGCCACCTCTGCTGGAACTATTGGTGGAAGCCCAGGGCACTGATAACACTGAGTGAAACTCACACAGCCATGTAGAAAGCTATTGTCATATGGTATTTTTAAAGTGCAGCTATAGTGCTGGTAGAAATGTTATTAATAATCTACTAACCAGCTGCTTCATCCATGTCCATTGCCTCTTGAATGCTGGGTGAGGTGCTGTATATTTGGGTGAAATCCAATGTTTATTCCTCTTGATCAAAGTCTAAATACTCCGACAACACACTTGCAGGAGGACAACTCAGCCAGCCCATTGCCTCCTTTGCAAGAGCAGGCCATGTTTTGGTTTTAGCAGCCCAGTATTCAAGAGGATAATATTTAGGAGGCAGGAATTAATTATCACCAAAATACTCCTCCACCATAGCCATAGCATTACTTGCATTTGAGGTGTATTTTGCTTTTGTGCTAGTGCTTACCATGCCATAGTGATGGAGCATTTCCATAGTGATGGGCCTCCTTGATGACTTCTGCAGCTATTATTGCCATGGACATCACCCCCACCACTACTATTTATACCACCAAAGTCACTGGACTTGAGGCCAGGAGGAAGTATCCCCAATAGGTTCTTCTATGAACCTATTACTTAACTGCTCTCTTTTATCTGCCTTTCCGGCTTTTCAATCTCTGCCTGGATACAATCAGTTCGTTTTCCCTGAAATTTGTCACAGTCTCTTCACCGTGGGTCATAAAGTCTTTCATTCTGTCTTTGAAGCGAGGATCTAAAAGTGTATCCTGAAGGTATTCATCTCTCCATTTCAAACAGACAACACAGGGGTACTTTATCAAGCATTGAAGCAATTTTTTAGCAATTGCCACATCATCACCACCACCACCATCACCATCCCCATCCTCATCGTCACAATTATGCTACATATCAATTAATGTTTTTCGAGGAGGAAAATTAGAGGCATTATCTGTCTTATGACAGCATCATCTCATAAGAGCAGTGGATTTCTCAAAGGGCCTCAGAAGTCTAGACAGCTCTCCATCAGATGCTACTGTCTAGGCTGCAGAAGGGTCCATCCAGCTGTCTGCATGGTCTATTACATAATCATTGATGCCTTCTGCTACTCATGGAGATGATCATGTGGATTTCCAGCATGTAGGCACCTCCATTTTTAGCTTATGACGAGGCAGGTTGTTTTTATCCTGCAGCATAAACAGGGCGTTATGGGCTGTGTAGAATCTGCAAGTGAGCATATATTCTTTCTGGAAATTGGGTACATATGTTGCTTTGTTTTAGTGCTGCCATCAAGTTGGAACCATTATCTGAGATGACCATATATTTAAAGTGACAAACTACTTTTTAGGACAAAATGCGAAATTATTTATCAATCAACTCTCTCTGACTCCACCCGACTCCTCTCTATTACTCTTCCCCATATCACCATCTTACCCCACTCTCCCATTCCCCTCTCACTCCTCCACCTCTCTTACACCATCACTTTTGCTCACTCAATGCTCACTCTTCTCACACCTCACACCCTCAACTCTTCCTCAAGAATCACACACTTCCCACCCCAAGAATAACACACACACCTCCCCACCAAGACACATACTGGCCCCCCAAGACACACACACCCTGAAGAAACACACACACCTCCCTCCCAAGAAACACACATACCTCACCCCCAAAACACACACACACACCTCTCCCCCAAGAAACACACACTCATCCCCTTCAAGAAACACACAAAAACACACACATCCCCTCCAAGAAATACACCAAAAATAAATGAACCTTGGGGG